>NC_056729.1:618391145-618616145 GCF_019279795.1 Protopterus annectens | reverse complement strand
ACATCCTCCACAAGGGCAGACTATCCAGGAAAGGAGGAGGTGTTGCACTACTGTACAAACACCACCTCAATATCCAACTTCTCACCAAATCAGCCTCCCAGTTTGAGAAAGAAGAAATCCTCTACACCTCTATCAAAGTAAACCCTAAAAAAACACTCAGCATTATAGGATGGTTCTTCCCACCAGGCCAAAATATTCCACCCAGGGAAAATCTCCTACACTGGGCAAATCTCCCCCTACCCCAAGAAACTGTCATTCTTGGAGATTTTAACATCAATTGGCTATCTTGCAATAACAAACATCCTACACTCCACCTAAATCTCCATGTTTTCTCACAGCTAATACAATCCCCCACCAAGATCAATAAAAGTCCTAATAATCACACCATTCTTGACTGGATCTTAGTAAACAAAAACTCTCACTCCTACTTATCTGGCTGTCTACCTGACTCCCTTAGTGACCATTCCCCAACGTTCCTAATAAGACGCCTCCTAAATAATACAAAACCAATTATCTACAGTCTTGTCTGCAGTAAAACTAATTTCAACCCAAACTCCTTTATCTCCTCCCTTCAAAAAATCAGCTGGGCACCTCTAAACTACACCCACTTAGATAAAGCAGTTCATTTCTTTAACAGTACTTTCCTCAACATACTTAATTCCATTGCCCCCCAAACCCCCAAAGAAACACCAAAATTCGAAATAAGAAAATCCTCCTGGCTACAAAAAGCCAACTTAGGCCTAATGAAAGCTAGGGATAAAATATGGGAACTCTGTCGCAAAACTAAAAAAACCCTCAGATAGACAACTATTCCTAGAACTGCAAAATAAGGTAAAAAAAAACAAATAAACTCAGACAAAGCCTGTTTCTATCAGACATTCCTAAACTGTTCAAATAGCAACCCCAAACAATTCTGGTCCACAATTAACTCTATTCTCTGTTCAGGAAAAATTCCCCCCCCCCCCACCAACCACCCCTATCTCCATCCACAGCATAGCTCACTCCTTCAATACAAATTTCACAGAAACCGTACTATCCCTAACCAAAAAACACTTCTCTACATCAACTCCCCCCACTGCCAGCCCAAATCCACCCCTTCCTACCTTCATCCTCTCCACAGTACCCACCTCTTTGAAAAGAAAACTCCTAACTAAATTAAAACCCACTAGACCTGCAGCCAACAACCTACCTGCTGAATACCTAAAAATAGCAGCTGATGTCCTAGCCTATCCAATATCAATACTAATAAACCACTCTGTATCTGAATCCTATGTACCCTCACTATGGAAAATATCCCACATCATTCCCCTCCATAAAGGTGGTCCCTCCACTGACCTCTCAAACTACCGCCCCATAGCCATCCTCTCCCCTCTCTCCAAGATACTTGAAAAATGCATAAACTCACCAGTCTCCAAATGCCTCCTAAACAATAACCTCCTCGCCAACACTCAGCATGGTTTTAGGCCACACCACAGCACAACTACAGCTCTGATCTCCTTCACAAACACTATCCTTCAGCACAAAAACAATGGCCTCCCTCCTCCACTGTATTTCTAGATCTATCTAAAGCCTTTGATATTGTGTCTCACAACCATCTACTCTGTACTTTATCAAACCTTTCCTTCTCCACATCTGCCACTAACTGGTTACCTACATGGCAACCAATAATTAGTAGTCTGGGACAATGACATATCCCCTCACCTCCCTGTTACCCTTGGGGTCCCCCAAGGCTGCATCCTTGGCCCCATTCTCTTTTCCCTCTTCACAAACAACCTGCACACTGCCACAAAACATGCCTCACTCATACAGTATGCTGAAGACTCCACCCTCATCTGCTCAGCCCAAACCCTAACAGAACTCCAACAGATCACACAAGAATCTTTCTCTTCCATTGAAAGCTGGCTATCTAATGCTCAGCTCCTCCTCAACCCAAACAAGACCAAACTCCTTATATTCCAACCCTTCAAATCCACCACAGACACCTCTCATTTCAATATTCTGGCCAAGGACAATACCTCCATATCACCAACAGCCCACACCAAACTACTTGGTGTACAGATAGACAACAATCTCAAACTTGACACCCACATTTCTCTGATGATAAAAAGCCCACCAAAAACTGGATGCCCTTATCAGAAACTGCCAATACCTCACCAAACAAGCTAGAATCTCTATCACCAATTCACAACTCTTATCCACATTACTCTATGCTTCACCTATACTTACAACCCCAAAACAGTCTGACCTAAACAAACTCGAAGCTTTCTACAATAAAATTGCAAAATTTGCCACCGGCACCACTTATCGCAGCCACCACTGTGTCTCCTTCAGAGACTTAGACTGGCTCGAGCTCCCTCAACTCTTACACCTAACCAACTCACCTTTGCTCATAAACTTGTTAACCACTCTCTCAGAACCCCAGCTCTTCAAACTCTACTTCAAACCCACCACTCCTCCAGACCCTTATGCTCCTCCAATAAAAGCCTGCTCCAAGTCACCAAAGCCAAAAACTCTGCAGGGGAAGCACTGTTCTCCTGTGTCATATCCAAGCTCTGGAATAACCTTCCTACCACCCTTACTACCCTCCCTAGCCATCTCTTCAAGCCTGCTCTTAAATCTCATTGGCTCTGGCCGTGCCTAAAACCCAGCTAATAAAATCTCCTTGGCTCTGCCTGTGCCTAAAACCCAGCTAATCTAAGGTTTCACTAACTATCTCCTTTCTCTAGTTCACAACCGTAGCTGTTACATAATTTGTTAATTGGTAATTCTAAACAATTTGCCTTGTGTGTTTTGTATTCTTATTATGTTGACTACTTATGCTATTACTTAGATTTTTAGCAAATGTTTCTCTGTACTTAGCCATATCAACAAATAATTTCCTGTACTTAGTCATTTTAATCATCATCACTGCTGAAAAATATCTTGTCCAGTGTCTGCACCATGTATTCTGCGTGTAATTTCTCTGTGGAGCTAGTCATGTTAATCATCATCACTGCTTTAAAATATCTTGTCCAGTCTCTACCCCATGTATCTGTATGTAATTTATCTGTGGAGCTTTTCTCCCCGGGCCTCCACTGAACAAGGGCTTTGTGTCCAGTCGGACTTTCCCGATAAACAAAAATAAATAAATAATTAATTAAATAAATAAATAAATAAATACATAAATCATATACATATGTGTGTTTGTGTGTGTGTGTGTGTGTGTGTGTGTGTGTGTGTGTGTGTGTGTGTGTGTGTGTGTGTGTGTACATGTGTTTAGGATCATACCTTTGCTAATTGCATGCATGCACCGCTAGGGAGAGCACTTGATCAGTTGTGTCCAACAGTGCAGTCTTTGATTCAGAGACTTGTTACTAAACCACTAATGAAGTACTTCTTATTGGCTTTATCTTGTCTCTAAATCAGAATTTATCTGTCCATTGCAGCAAC
Organism: Protopterus annectens; assembly: GCF_019279795.1. Classification (NCBI taxonomy): domain Eukaryota; kingdom Metazoa; phylum Chordata; order Ceratodontiformes; family Protopteridae; genus Protopterus; species Protopterus annectens. Next base: position 618,612,716 of record NC_056729.1, on the reverse strand, counting down.
TGACCAGCCCATTTTAAGTAATTTGTACAGTTGGAGAGAAAGTCACTGAATCTCAGCCATCACAATAAGTATGTAGTTATATAAATACATGCATATTGCTGCAGACATAAGTTTGCTTAGCATGAGCTACTGTTAGATTATTGAGAAATCTCCATAGATCAAGTATGGCAATGAATGATCCTTCACATTCCTCTGTGAAAAGGCAGACAGGTGTTAGTAGCATGCTACTTTTTCACACTGCTTCAAATATTAATCAAATTGTATCACCAGGACAAAGCAAAGTTCCTACATTTTGAGGACAGCACTTCAACATAATATTGTACCAAAACAGATTAAATTGTATTTTACTTAAATGTAACTCATTTATAGAATACATGCACAATGTTAACATAAAAACTAATTCTCTTCTTACTTGAGGGACACGGTAAATACCCAGTATTCTAGCCATAGCTACTGATAACGACGACATGGGCTCTCCAACAACTCCTACCATGGCTGGATGTGATTTGCAGATGTAACCAGGGACTGGAAGTTGTGTCCTAGATAAAAGAGCCAGAGTAGCCCAAGTTGCTCTGCTTTCTGAGTAACAGGAATCATAGATTTTAAATCCCACTGTGATATTAGGTAAGAGTTTCTTATTTTGGTTTATCTCATGTATAGCATAAATCATGGCAAGCATTTCTCGATAGTACATAACGTGAAATCTGCAATAAAAATAAAAATATAAATAAACATAAAAAAATGAATGAATTAAAACACCTTTTAATGTGACCAGACAGTACTAATTGCAATGCAATAAAATCACATATTTTAAAGCCTCGTTCTTTTTTTATACAATGATGAGATATTTTTTTTCTTCATTCAGTAGAACAATATGCCAGTTACATTAATGTTATATGTGATACATTGTGGATATGGATGTGTCAGACTAGGCAGAATACAAAATCAGATTATCATTTTATAGATGTTAAAAGCATTCCTTTTGTAACCCAGCAACATAATATTTTAAGAAAATTGTATTATGTTATTAATTATATGGTGTTAAGCATTTTATTGGTAGTTAGGCCTGGAAATGACTAAATTATACCTGTGAGAATCATTTGCAGGGAGTAACATCTTGCATCCTTTGACATCCTCTAATAAACCTTCATAGATGCCAAGATATCTAAAAGCAATTGATCCAACCTAATCAGAGGAACTCTAATTCTTCCAAATGTTGATCTTTTTGGCATTCAGTGCCTGTGACACAGAAAGAATGCATCACCCGCCCAGGACATTATGAACGCTAACTGTCATATCCATGACCCATTATCTTATGTGGAAGCAGGGAGTTAACCCTGGCAAAGGGCTAAGAGTCTATGGCACCTGCAACCAAGAAGAATATTCTCATCCAGGGCGTAGCTGCTGCATTCTTCATTTGAAATAGAGCAGCAGATGGTGCAGAGGGTTAAGGCTGTAAGCTGGAGTTCCTATTGCACAGGATTTTATTCCCATTTTCTACTGTGTGATGTTGAGCTAGTTACTTAGGCAATGCTCCTAGTTTGTTCCTGAAACAGGGTTCTGTGTGCAGTGGATCGACCTGGTCAACAAGGGGTTATTAATATTATTATTACTTTTGTTGTTGTTATTAGTATAACACTCGTTATTATCATTATTATTATTTCTTGCAGAATGAACTGAAATCTAAAGAGATACCCTGAGTCCTTAAATGGCACAAATCAAAGCAAGAGCTCAGTGCTCAAAACAAGCAAGACCCTTCCTTCCATAAGAGCTGACTGTTCCTTTTGATAACTACCCCCACACTGTCAACCTGTCAGCCTGGCTAGTTCATCTCACAGAAACTGAAGTCTCATCCCTCTAAGACACTGTTTGCCAAAGGCACTGCTTCCTGGTAAAAGCTGATGAAGTTTGTTATACTCTTTTATGGGAGGTGCTCCCACATTCCCAGGAGTGGCTTGGATTCAAAGATGGCAATATCTCAGCAAAGAGATGCATTTAATGACAGTTGTACTGTATGATGTGCACATGGCTTTGCAGACACATTTTGCTCTTGACAATGACAATTAGTAGGTGAGATACAAAAGGACACGTGACATACATGCTTTTACTTAAATGGAAAACAAATGTTATGAGGTACTTCATTGCCAGAATGGTACTTTTCAGAGCCTGTATGCATTAGTGAACTTAGTTTTGCATTAAATATATAGTAAAAATCATTTTATGCCAATAAAGGCAGATTAATTCTGATGGAAGTATTCACACTAGTGGCTATGATCTTACTGCTGTATAAACTTATGATAATAAAGAAGGTTTATTTAAAATGCATTGTATTGTCTCTATAAATGATTAGATATTAGAGTGCTCTATAGAATGACAACCAGAAAAAAAATGAATCTGCACAAATTTCTGTAAAAAATATATCTATATCTAATCTCTATCTATCTATCTATCTATCTATCTATCTATCTATCTATCTATCTATCTATCTATCTATCTATATATCTATCTATCTATCTATCTAGCTATCTATCTACCTAGCTATCTAATCTATCTTATCTTTCCATCTATCTATCCATCTGTCTGTCTATTTCATAATACTGTTTTGCATGATGAAAGCATACCATACCATATTTACATACAATCTGTTATGAAGAGAGCCTAATTTCCCTTCACCGATACTGCCCTGACTTACTTCAATGCCAACCTCTATTAAAGGATTTGTTCAAGAGAATTAGTAGACAGAGATTAATCAAGACTCGATCACTACATTAACAGTATGCAGTCAATATTAGTCTTGCCAAGCGGTAAGGATGGATTGGTAGGTGAATAAAAGAAGATACTAAAGTGTTAGTTCCTAGTTAAGAAACCAATTTGGGGTAAAATAATAAATGAAGCTAATAAAAAAATTAAGCTAAGATCTGAAATAATACCCTGATCCTTGCTGTTACCCCAAAAGCCATCAATGAAACTTTAAAACTGATTGATACAGTTTACACGTAATTTACAATAAGAAACTTGATCATTAAGCTGTCTCACCACTTCCATATCATAGTCTTCAGACCCCCATATAACTTTGGTAAAAGTATTGGTGGGCACCTTTTGGCCTTTAAAAAGGGCAGACGATGTCAGTGGAACAAAATAGTTATTAGGAAAAGATGTGGTTCCACCTTTTGTGGTAAGTGTATGTATTGTAAAGCAGTCTCTAAAACTAAATCATGTACTTCTGTCAACACTTCTAAGGTATACAACATTAGATAACTTATTACACGTGATACTGATTGGATTGTTTAGATGGCAGTCTGCCAGTGTGGTGCTTTACATCTCACTCCTTTAAGCATAGGATAGCTACACATCTAACTGCAAACAAAATAAGAATGCATTATATGAACATGTTATTGAATATGCAGCTGCCCACTTTATTTCTGTTGGTTGGAATTTATGACAGGGAATAATTTATCTAAACTGACTTAACATATATTATTGGACTACAAAGAAAAGCATTGGATAATAAATTTGGAGGCTATTCATAGACCAAGCCTTAATGAATATTGGCAGGATATGATGACTTTTGATAATTTATGGCAGTTATATGCATGTTTATGTGTATATTTATATACACATGCACGTATTTTCATGTGCATATTTATATATTTTTCTGCATGCTGTAGCTCTTGACAAATGTCATATGTTTATAAAAAGAATGTTTTTGTTGTATTGGTCTTTTTTACATATTGTTAATGTTATATGTAGTAGGGTGTGGGTACTGTCACTTTAACCCATTATTTAAGTCCTTTGGGAAAATAGGATGAAATACTGCACTGATGACACCAGAAGGTGAAACCAGTTTGCTGTTATAGCCTTATGCTGTGAGATGTGAGCTGTTGTGTGCTGTTTACTTCATTGCACTGAAATGAAGCAAAGAACTTAAGTGAAGAAGCATTTTCTGAATTTCTCCTGGTGGGTTTATTTCTTACAGCATCTACTTAGCCATTCTGGTTCCACAGACGGTTGCTTGGAGTACTGTTTGGGCCTATATATATATATATATATATATATATATATATATATATATATATATATATATATATATATATAAACACATAAAAGAACACTGTGAATCATCAGGAAAAAAAATCAGCATGACATATGGAAAGGTGTAGAACTAAGTAACCTCAATCATTTTTTTCTTATCTCTTGAAAGAAATATATTTTTCTTTTTCAGTTTTATTCAGGTTATGGATGAAGGCTGCATAAATATTTGGTAACGAAACTTAGAGACAAGCAGGCTTACTTTTTGATCCCTTTTTTCAAGATGTCTTAATTATTAAAACAAAAGAAACAAAGCTTGATAAAATTAACATTGTGGGGTGTTGCTTTTAGAGGAATAAAATTTCAAGATGAACTTTAATACACCAGTACGGACATATGTAAATGATGAAAGAAAAAAATTTAATCTGTTGAGTAAAACAAACTAAGAATTAAATTCTATGTAGCTGTTAGGCCCCTCCTATATTATCTGAATCATTTTGTAAAACTTTAGCCACCCTCCACGTGCCATCATCTTCCTTACTGCCTACTGTCTTCATTTCTATGGCATCACTATGGTCAAAGGCTAGCCATAGTCAATGATCTGGTTCATAGTTAGGGATGGAACCCTGACAACGAAGCAGATGAATGACATTCAGTTAGTGGCCTAGCATCTGGACTACCATCTGGACAGGAGGAGGAATGAGGGGGATGTTTTTCTTCTTAATTCATCTGGGAGACATAGCTGCAGTTATCCACTCAAATGGGGGCTGCAAAAGGTGCTTCATCACTAACTTAAATGAGGGACATCCCCATGCTTTACCCATTGCGTCCACACTCTTGGACCATCTACAAGGCACATAGTGGGCAGGGCGGGCATTATAGCAATAGCCACTGATGGCTGACTGTATAATGGCTGCACTGTGTTCTGTTCTCACCTATTGGCAATGAATGGAGAGCTGTTACAATTTTTATTTTTTGCTTCCATGTTAAGTACTTCATTGAATGGTCAGAAATGCAATTTTTTAAAGTACTGAATGCGTGTTGCAGACTTCTAGTCACATACCAACATTTTCAAATCTTGTGATGTCTGCACTGAGAGTGTCATGTTAAGAATTTTTTGTCTAAGACAGTCAGTGATTCCCTTAGAGATGAGAAAGGTGCATATGGGTTCTGTAGTAATCATAGATAAGCACACAAGATGACACAAATGGGTGAATAACACAATGATATGGATACATTCTGAAGAAATAAACAGGTTAGAAGTTAACACAATCCACTTTAGAAGTTCAGTACTAAAGTTGCTGCAACCATGTCAAATGCTAGCTCTCCCCATCTGGGGTGATAACCTAGAGTTCTAGAAAATTAAACATGCTGAAGTTAGTTCAAACCTGTGTATAATTAATACATTCATAGAAAGATAGGCATTTAAAAGGTTACTTATTGGAACCTCTTCAGCTACAGAAATGTATCGGAGAGCTGTAGTTGAAATGATTGCAAAGCTTCTTAGCATAGTGTTGTTGTTGTGTCTTTCAGCTTATCCTGGTCAGGGGTCGCCACAGCAGAACTCCGGTCTGCTAATGTTTGGTAGTGGATTTTTACGTGCCGAGTTACCAGCCCTGATGCACAACCTTTAACGAAGGCATGCCCATTCATGCATGCCTCCACACAGAAGACGCTCTAGCTGAGAATTGAACGGGACAACATCTTGCTGTGAGGCGACAATGCTACCGCAGCACCACTACCGCGGGATCTTCTTAGCATAGTGTAATAGATTATATTTTATTTTTTTTTTCAAATAATTTTATTAAATAATTATTAAAATGAACAAATATTTCCATGAAATTATAACATTTTTTCTTTAAAGTTAAAAAACAAGAAATTAAAAAAACAAACTTTCTAATATATAAACCAATGTAACTAAACTATGTACAAAGACGTTCATCATGCAAAAAAAAAAATTCTTAATGTAGCTGTAGGATTAATAAAAATCATCTGTTTACATAAATTAATAAACTATTTTTCTAGAAGTTCATAGATGATATTCCATGAATTATATAATGTAGTATTCCTAGATGATCTAGATTTAATAGTTAACATTTCCAAATTACACGTTTCAAGGAGTATATTTTTAAATTCCAAAAATGTAGGTGCTGTACTAGATATCCAATATTATATTTTATTTTGAGAAGCTGCCAGGCATGAATGTGTCTTTCTTCTTGTAAAATGGCTGAAAAGGTTAAGGCAAAGAGGCTTGCATATGAGAAAAAGTAAGTGTCAGATGCTTGTAACTCCTCTGAAGTATACTAGACATATATTGATTTCAGAAGGGCTTGCACCTGATTCTGACAAAGTTAACATAATTGTAAATGTATACATTTCTCATGATAAATACTCATTTCTACATTCCATATGCATTGTACAATATGTTTACAAGTCCATCACTACTGCCAGATGTAACAGAATCACAAAGGAAGCTACATCAACATGCTGTAGCATGATATTGTCTAAAGGGGGAAATAATTGTTTTGAAATGTTTGAAAATCTGGTGATTGTGGCACTCTACTACTCTGCAAGCAAATACTGGACAACAAAGTCTTGGTATAGTGTTATTGTAGCAAGGATAATGATTAGCTGATGAGTTAAGAGCTCTGACTACTGCTCAAACATTCCATGCTAAAACAGAAAAGGAGATGATAGCAATAGGATGTGAATGGCATGGCAAGAGTCATAAAGCAGAGCAAACTGATAATATGTATCCATACTCAAGAATTAAGCAAATGGATCAGAAGTTAACATTATCTACTTCAGACAGCTGAGAAAGCTGTCACATGTTCACCATCATCTCCACCACATTATCAACAAAATCCCTATAAAATATCCTACTTTGAGGCCATTAATAATCACTACCAAAGCATCCTATAACTAGTCAGAACTGGTCTCAGGGAAATTTCTCTAACTCATCTCTTCCATGCACACCAACAACATTTGCTCACAAAGAGTCAGTTGTTCTCAGTGTTCTATTGTAAACACCCTACTGATAAAAATGTCTGAATAATCAGTGACTCAGTTATTAGTCATACAGATTCTCCATTCACAAGGCTGGAGAAGGATGGGATGACAGTCAGTTGCCACTTGGATGTCAGGGTTTCTGATATTACAAGACCCTGAAGATTCTTTTCCAGGCAAATAAGGCTGTGGCATTGCTTTGGTCCATGTGTCAGTGAATGACCTGGGTTGCAAAATTTGTAGGAAAGGCAGAAGTGTATGCCAGAACTTTCCTTGTATGTGATAAATGCAAGCAAGACGTTGATACTAATTGAAATCTGTCCTTTTCCAAGAATAGGTTCAGAGGCTGGTACTAGCCTATTGGCCCTAGAGCCTATACAAGCCTAGCCATAACAATTCCCTGGATATTTCTTCCCACAATATTTAATTCCCTGGAACCCTGTCGAGCAGGGCGACTGATGTGATCCCCGGGGTGAATTTCCAATCTTCCATCCAATTGTCAAGGTTCCGTTTTTAGAGGGCCAAGGAGATGCTCTGCTTGACATGTATGGGCAGTCTATTCCAGAGTATGGGGAGTCTCTGGCTCAGGAACCTAACCTTCCAGCATGTTTTGTTCATTGTGATGACAAGGTTTAGATCCCTGGAGTGTGTGATTCTGAGGGATTGTGATGTCTTTAAGTGGAGCATGTTCAACAGCTCAGGGTTTGATATGGCCTTGTATGTTCATAGGTAGGTACTAGGCTATTGGCCCAAGGGCCTACGTAAGCCTAGCCAACAAGGTTCCTTGGCTTACGCCACCCAAGAAAGTTATTTTCCTATGCCACTGTCAAGCAGAGACACAGAAATGATCTCCGGGGTGTATTTCCTATTTCCTATCCACTCATCAAGATTTTTCTTGAAGAGTGCTAATGAAGAACTTTGCTTGACATAGATGGGTAGCCTGTTCCAGAGTATGGGAAGTCTCTGGGACTGGAATCTATCCCTCCAGCATGTCCTGTTTATTGTGGTGACAAGGTTTAGGTTCCTAGAGCATGTAGCTTGGAGGGATTGGGATTTCTTTAGGTGTAGCATGTCCAACAGCTCTGGGTGTGACATAGCTTTATATGTTAGGCAGATATCACCTTGGAGTAGGCGATATGCTATGGAGTAAAGCTGGAGTTTTTTGAGGTGGTCAGTGTAGGGCATTTGTTTGAGGCCAGTAATCCTCTTTGTAAGATACTTCTGTGGCCTTTCCAGCTGCAGCAGATGTCTTGTGAGGTATATTCCAAAAGGGGCATTGTACTGTATGATGGGTCTAATGAGTGTCGAGTAGAGGGGAGCAATGACCTCTTTTTTCCTGGATGAGAATCCTTTTGTGATGAGGTGTGCCACATAGAAGGACTTCCTGACTACTGTGGCGATGTGACTATCAAAGGAGAGACTGCTGTCCACCTGGGTCCCAAGGTCTCTTATCACCATTTGGTGTTATGTAAATTGCTGCCTATGTGGTAGTTCATGGGTACAGAGTTTTTACCAAAGGAGATGACAAAGCACTTTTTGGCATTGAGCTTGAGGCCATGGCTCTGACACCAGGCATCTGTCTCAGCGAGGCCCTTCTGTAGGATGTCCACATCATTTGGGGACTTGACTATGGCTCCTAGTTTGCAGTCATCTGCAAATTTCGTTAGCCAGAGACCTTCTGTGTTAGCCTGTACTTCAGAGAAGTAGATACCAAACAGCAGAGGTCTCAGGATGGAACCCTGTGGTACTCCACTTGTCACTGCTTTGAGGTCAGATTTGGAGTCTGCAACTTTTACAGTGTGGGTTCTGTCAGTGAGCCAGTTGGCAACCCATCTTGTGATGTATGGATTTATACCTAGTTTAGTGAGTTTAGCTATAATTCCAGAATGGGGGATGGTGTCAAAAGCCTTGGCGAGGTCAAGATAGGCTGTGTGAACCACCTTACCCTCATCTACGGCTTTGGTGACTGCCTCAAAGAAGTCGATCAGGTTCAGGAGGCATGATCTGCCTTTCACAAACCCGAACTGGGTGGTATCCAGAGTTTGGCAGTTACCAATGTCTTTGTTTATGATTTCCATGATGATACGTTCCATGGCCTTGCAGACCAGCCTCATCAGGCTAATAGGTTGATTGTTCCCGGGATCAGTGATGGCTCCCCCTTTGTGGAGTGGGATAACTGTTGCTGTGCACCATTCAGTGGGCACAAAGCCTGATGCGAGGCTATTATTGAACATGGTGCTTAAGTGGGGGAGCCAGTTTGTTCTGAAGTTCATGTAAAATGCAGCCTGTGATGTTGTCTGGTCCCATGGATGCTGTGTTTTTGGCTTTAGAGAGTGCAGCTTTTACCTGCATAGTTGTGATTACAGGGACTCTGCATTCTTCCTGTATAGATATTGACCCTTTAGGGGGTGAGAGGGGGGTAAAGTTAGCACTCAACCTATCTGCCAGGATGGTGGCAATATCAGTTGGTTCTGTAATTTTCTTGCCTTTGTGCTGTAACTCACAGCAGATCTGGGTGTTGCCATTGAGATTCCTGACATAGCTATAGAATGCTTTGTGGTTGTCCTTAGAATCAGTGGTGATTTTGTTTTTGTAGCTAGCTTTGGAGGATCTTATAAGGGATCTTAGCTTCTTACTGAGGCTGACCAGGGAGCTACTCAACTCATGGGATTTTACTCTCTTTTGCAACAGTTTCTTCTTTCTGTGTTACAGTTAGGTTATGGCAGGAGACCACCAGATTGGCTTCCTTTTTTTGGAGGATAGTGTCTTGGTTCTGTTTGGGATAGCACTGTCCATGCACTCGTGTAAGTGCTTATAGAGTGCATTTGTATAGGATTCAGCAGTTGTAACTGTATTGTCCATCTGCATGGGTGTCATGAAGTTCACCACTTCTGTCCTAAGAAGCATGAAGTTGGCTTTGGAGAAATTATTTACTGTGGTTTCCTTAATGAGGGGTGGGGGCGGGATGTGGATATCAAGGGTGATTAGCTTATGGTCGGATCGCACCAACAAGGAGTTGACTTCAGGTGTGGAACACTGGTCACTCATGTTGATAATGACTAGGTCTAGGATATTGTTGCCCCTGGTGGTGGTGTGGATAAGTTGATCCAGGGCATTGGAGTTTATGAATTCCAGAAAGCGTTGAGGTAAGGAGTTGGTACACGAGTAGTTTTCCCAGTTAATGGTGGGGTAGTTGAAGTCGCCCATTATTAGGGTGTTTGGTTGAAACCTAATATTTTCCAGTACATCAAGAAAAGACGAGTGGGAATCCTGGGGCATGCTGGGGGATCTGTAGCAAGCTACAATTTGTATTGCAGTTTTGCCCAGAGATAGTTGCACTTGGATAACCTCGGATGCATTGTCTGAGCATCTAGCCTGGAGGTGTGGATATCCTTAACGAATATGGACACACCTCTGCCTTTGGTGTTTCAGTCCAGGTTACATAGCTGAAAAGTGTGGTATAAGTTATAGCCTGGTAGTGCAGGAGTGCTCTCTGGAGCCTTGAACCAGGTCTCAGTCACTGCACAGATATCGATGTTCTCCATTTTAAGGAGTGCCTCGAGTGAGTGCATTTTGAGATTTAGACTTCTAGCATTAAGTAGCATTACCCTCAGTTTTTGCTTGCCTTTTCCTGTTATAGTGGTGAATTTGTTATTTGAACCTTGCCTAAAAAAGTCACTATATGAGCAGCAAGAACCTTAGCCAGTATCCGGAATCCAAGGGGCGGCAGGTGGAGGCCATCTGTGGCAAAGCATGGTAGTCTGTCGACCATGTCATCCCAAGCAGACAGATACTGGATCCCCTAAGAATGACACCAGAAGTCATTTTGTCCTTGTACTGCGGTATCATTCTGGGTGATGGCAGAATGCTACTCAGGGCTAGGGTCATTCCTGCCTGAGCTACAAGATCGGAGAGCTCTTCCATGTCTCTTTTCATGTAATCCAGGGAGGTATGTCTCAGGTCATTCACACACAACATGGACAATAACAGAGTCATATATGTACTTGTTGTGGAGTGACCTGAGTGAGTGGGTTATGTGGCGGATCCTGGCACCCGACAGGCAGCTGAAAGTAACCTTCTCCTTGTTTAACCTAGTGAGTGGGACATCAGTGTGCCTGACTATAGAGTCACCTATGACTAATGTGTTGAGTACGTTGTTTTGCCTTATTGGCTGTGGTTGAGTGACTTTAAACTTTAAACTTTAAAACCAAAAAAAAAAGAAAATAGTGGGCTATGTGCCATTTGGGTTGTGTTGGGGGATGGAGGCTGCTTGCGTTTCTGCTTTGCAGGTTTCTGTTGCTTAAACAGATTATTATTGAGAGCCTCTGCGAATGTTTTTGAGTTACTATGTGTGGATTTTGGTGGTGTAGATTTAGTGAGACTATGTGATGAGTGTGGTGTGGTGCAAATGTTTACCTTCTCCTCATGACTGTCAAGTTCAGTCTTGGTTGGAGAGAGCTTTACCTCCAGTTTGGCTAGATAAGTGCATCTCTCACAGGTTGTAGTGTTGGTGGTAGGAGGAGAGGGTTGTCTGCATACATGAGGCAATTTCTACATTGCCTCAAGATGCCCAGATTCATCAGATAGACAGGAGAGAACACTGGGAGCTGACCCTTGGACATGCCTGAATCATACCTCTCAACCTGGAATAATCAAAAATCTGGACAAGGCCCATGAAAAATAGGTACAAATCTGTACGCTGATTAATGTAAAATCTGCATACATAATTACATAACCCCACCCTCGCCAATGGAATTGTGGGATACCAACTTTCAAATGCAAACTGAACAACAGAAAGAAAATATAGCACCAGAGTCCCCCTGCAGCCATTCCATTGTCAGATCACCTCACTATTTCACCCTATTTACCATAAACACTAATGTGTGCATACTGCTTTACTTCTACAATGATTATTTGGATTTTATTTTAACATTTTATAGCATAATGCACAAACACTAATCAATATCTGCTAAATAAAGCAATACTGTCTCACAATGAAAATAGACTTGGCAAATCTGGCATTAAAACTTCTCTGCCCTTGAAACTCACATTCATTGACACAGCATTGAAACCCACATCACATACAAAGAAAATGCATCTGGTCAGTGGTGGATAAAGATTACCTTTGGACTGTTTTCAAATCATAGGCCCCTTGCACACAAAACAAGTAACATACATGCGTTCTTTTATACACCTTCCTGACTTTATTAAATTATATTCCTTGTATAATACAGCACACTTGTTAGACTTAAGTAGAGTGCATTTTAAATTTATTGTTTAAATATTTTTCCGTAGGCAATGAAACAAAATGCATGAACCAATAATGACAAAACTGCCCTATTCAGAACATTTCCATTATAAAAGTCTACTTAGACACACACACACATACACACACACACACACACACACACACACACACACACACACACACACACACACACACACACACACACACAGCTTGTCTATAGGATATGGGAGGAAACTTAAGCATTTAGCGAAAATGTATGTGTAAACATGGAAGATAAGCAATTTCAGCACAGAAGGCAACCCCAGCTTAAAATGAAACTGGAGACCAAAGTGTTGTAAGGTACCAGTGCTTACTGCTGTGGCACTGTGCTAAATTTCCTTATACAACATAAAAATTATCTTTCTAAACCACAAATATCATACAGAAGTGCTTTTGGAAGCCTTGCACAGCTAGAAAAAGGCTCTTAGCTCTGCAGAATTTTTTTGAATGGAACTGTCCATGTGTTCTAGACACTCTGGGTCTAGTGAGGATCTAAGCATGTATACAATCTTTTACTAAAATATACCTAACGAAAGGCAATACTTAAAACAAAATAAAAGAGACATTTCAATTAAGCAACTACAATCTGTACATCATAGCAGCTGTTTCCGTCCTACAAAGGCATCAAGAAGTTTCCAAACAAGGCAATTAGAGTGGTGATCCAAACTAACTTAATGAGTACTGGACCAAAGAAATGGTCATTTCTCATAATGATGTGCATCACGCGCCGCATAGCTTTCCATACAATTAGAAACGTTAATACATATTGCCATTTCTCATAATAACAAGCATCACATGGAGCATAGCTTTCCATACAATTAGAAAGGTTAATACATATTGTCATTTCCCATAATGATGCGCATCACACACCGCATAGCTTTCCATAAAATTAGAAAGGTTAATACATATTGTCATTTCTCATAATGACAAGCATCACATGGAGCATAGCTTTCCATACAATTAGAAAGGTTCATACATATTGTCATTTCTCATAATGACAAGCATCACATGGAGCATAGCTTTCCATACAATTAGAAAGGTTCATACATATTGTCATTTCTCATAATGACAAGCATCACATGGAGCATAGCTTTCCATAGAATTAAAAAGGTTCATTGCAAGTAGAATTAAATGGCACCAAAGTGGCTCTCAATAACAGCTGAAAAGATCATAACAGAAGCATGTGTATATGTAAACGTCATCTAGGATAACAAGTTTATGACAGAGTACGAACCAGTTTATGCTGTAAAGTAAATAGCAACACTTGTAATCTTATTGGGGGTTATAAAAAATCATTATATTAAAAGTGTCTCACAGTAGCAGCTTTAAGATAGGTGTTTTGACAGTATAAAGTAGATGTAGCAGTACACACCCTTCCTTTGCACAGCTTACTTCATTTCAGAGTGACTCAGGAGCAATAATACAGCCATTCAGAGTGAGTGAGCCTGAGCGATTACATCCACAAACAAAACAGAGTCTTCTAAATAAAGCCAGGAGCTATTACATCCACAAACAAAACAGGAGAGATAACAGCCAGAAGAGCCTTCTCACAGTTCTGGTTCCCGCTCGCAAAGCATTTGAAACCAGAGCCGGAAATACGTGCGCAAGCTCAATTCCGATAGGCTGGAAGCTCTGATCAAGCTGATGTCATTGCGCACATGATGACGTCAGCTCACAAAGCGCGAAAAATAAAAAATAAAAATACAAAGAAAAAAAATCGGAAATGAAGGGGTGCCACTCGGGAATCGTGGCACCCCATTATCTGGACCCCAAAACTCGGTAAAAACTTAGTAATTCGGGACAGTTGGGAGGTATGGCCTGAATAAAAAACTATTTTCCTCTAGATAAGTGAGGAAAGTGAGTACAAGAGCTGTTTTTCTCTAAGCAAGTGAGAAAAGTAAGTACAAAACTGTTTTTCTCTATGTAATGAGGAAGATTGAGTGCTATAGTAATTAGTAGCTTATTTAGTGCTTACAAGTTCTGAACAAATGCTGAGCATGAATAAGCAAATTTAAGTGCTAAAACTAAGAATCTGTATCTGCACTAGACAAGTTACAGGACAGAAACAAGTGCAAATGCAGGCTTTCAAATCAGAAAGTTATGAGAGATGGAAGAGATTGCCTAAACAGCCAATAACTACAATTTCTGGGCCAGAACCACTCCTTATGTGGTAGATAGGTTACCTAGTGCTTATCACTCCCACTGATAAGCTAGAAGGCTTCACTCCAACACTGAAAGGCTTGGGGGCTCAGAAGCTTACATCAGTCCTGGATACAGCAAATCTGTGTCTGGAACACTAGTTACAGGAAAGGTAGGAAACAGGCTTACAGTTTTTTTCTTTTTTTTTTACAGAAAAGTAGCAAAAACAGTAGTAAAAACAATTCATGTGCTGTGTAAGCTAGCACACTTGATTATTTAGCAATATTAGACCAAACACAGTTTAAAAAATGCAATTAAATTAAAAAGGACTAAAAGCAAGTGCAGAAATTATGTCTGAGTAGACGATATTCCACAGTGTATACCTGGAGATTTTTTTAAACGGTCAGTATAGTGCATCTACTTTAGGCCTGTGATTATTTTAGTGATGTATTTCTGCGGCCTTTCCAGCTGTTGCAAATGTCTTGTGAGGTACATACCAAACGAGGCGTTGTACTCTATAATGGGTCTAATGAGGGATGAGTACAGTGGGACAATGACCACCTTTTTTCCGGACAAAAAGCCCTTAGTGATGAGGTGTCTCACATAGAAGGATTTCCTGACTGTTGTGGCAATGTGGTTATCGAAGGTAAAACCACTGTCCACCTGTGTCCCTAAGTCTCTCATCACACTCAGTGTTTAGTGTACTGCCACCTATGTGGTAATTCATGGGTATATTATTTTTCCCAAAGGGGATAACTATACAGTTTTTGGCATTGAGCTTGAGCACATGGCTCTGGCACCAAGCATCTGTTTCTGTAAGGCCCTTTTGTAGAATATCCACATCATTCAGGGATTCAATAATGGCTCCCAGTTTGCAGTCATCTGCGAACTTTGTTAGCCAGAGTCCCTTAGTGTTGGCCTGTACTTCAGAGAAGTAGATGCCAAACAAGAGCGGTCCCAGGACTGAACCCTGAGGTACTCCACTTGTCACTTGTCTGGAGATGGATTTGGATTCGGCTACTTTTACATTCTGGTTTCTGTCAGTAAGCCAGTTGGCAACCCATCGAGTGATGTAGGGATTTATGTCCAGCTTAGTAAGTTTATCTATGATTCCAGAGTGGGGGATGGTGTCAAAGGCCTTGGCAAGGTCCAAATAAGCTGTGGACTGCCTTAGCCTTGTCCACAGCTCTGGGGACTGATTCGAAGAAGTCAATCAGGTTCAGGAGACAATATCGGCCCTTCATGAACCCAAACTGGGTGGGGTCCCGTGTTTGAAGGTTGCCAATGTCTTTGTTTATAAGCTCTATGATAATGAGTTCCATGCCCTTGCAGATCAGACTCGTCAGACTGATGGGACGGTAGTTCCCGGGATCTAAGGTGGATCCCCCTTGTGGAGTGGGATAACTGTAGCTGTGAGCCACTCAGTGGGCACAAAGCCTGAGGTGAGGCTATGATTAAACATGACACTTAGGTGAGGTGATAGTTCATTTTGTAGTTCATGTAGTACACAGCCCAGGATGTCATCTGGTCCCATGGATGCTGTATTCTTAGCTTTGGAGAATGCGTTTTCTACCTGTGTGGTCGTGATTACCGGAATTTGGCAATCTTTTGATATTGAGATGGGCCCTTTAGGGGGTGAGAGGGGAGTGAAGTTGGCACTAAATTGATCTGCCAGGATATTGGCAAAATCCTTGGGATCAGTATATTTAATTTCATTCTGTTGTAGCTCAGAGCATATCTCAGCATTGCCATTTAGATTATTGACATAACTATAGAATGCCTTGTGGCTGTCTTTGGAATCTTTGGCAATTTTATTTTCGTAACTAGCTTTGGAGAATTTTATGAGGGATCTCAGCATCTTACTGAGGCTGGTAAGGGAGTTTTTTGCATCCTGTGATTTTCTTCTTTCTGCAACAGTTTTTTTCTTCTGTTGTATAGTTTGTTTATGGCAGGGGACCACAAGATTGGCTTCCTTTTTTTGGAAGAGAGCATCTTGGTTCTATTTGGGATGGCACGATTCATGCACGAGTGGATGTGCTCATACAGTGCCTTAGTGTAGGATTCAGCAGTCGAACTTTCAGCTTCCGTCTGTATGGGTGTCATGAAGTTTGTCACTTCTGACTTGAGTAGCAAAAAAAAGATAAATGGCTGCAAAAATTGGCTAAGTAGCTGGCATCATTCTAATGAGACTTAGCATGTGTCAAAGTGGGATAAGATGGCTGAAAGTCCGACTTGCTTTAGAAGGGATGGCCTGCACCTCTCACTCAAAGGATTCTGCATACTGGTTAAAGTCTTTGATGCAGGAAATGATGTCCTAGATCTGGTCTGACCACAGACTTGTAACATTTAAATTCAAAATCTCAAAAGTCCATGAAACCAACATCTCTTAATTCATACACTTCAAATGGGCAAGCTTCATGATGAAATCTTAAAATTCAGCTATGACTGTACTACCTTGCATGTGATACAACAGTTAGCTCAAGTTCTTGACCCACATAGCCAAATGTATAGATTTAGTAGTCTGACCCAGAGCAAAATATAGTGTGAAATCCAAAACCAAACCACCCTTGTGTCTCTCAACATAAATAAACTTTACAACCAGACAAAATATATACACAACAGATCCAAACTCATTATAACAAGGATATTATAAAAATATTTCAAGGGAACTGGAAAATATTATTAGAACTAACCATGTATCAAGAGAACTTACACCAGCTTTTGAAACAATTGATAACTATAAGTCCTTCTTTAGCTATGTTAGAAAACAAAGGAACAATACATACCAATGCTCAGAATGTATCCTAAATGGGAGTACCAAACATGATCCAACAGACATAGGCAGTATACTAGCAATCACATTTAGTGCAAACTTCACTTAAGAAACATGGATTCAGACATCACATACCCAAGAATCCTTTACACCCACCTTTATTACCAAGGAGCATGTTCTGCAGATACTATCAAAGATCAGAAACATTTCCTCTATGAATCCTAACAGCATGCCTGAATATTTAATAAATATTGCCAGACATATTGTGGCTGAACCTATCCTCACAATGTTTAATCTATCCTTAGCCACATGATTTGTCCCTAAATTATGGAGCACCACAGTGGTTATGGCCCACCACAAGGGTGGCCCTACCATAGTCCCTAATAATTATAAATCCATTAGTCCTACAAGTCTGATCTGCAAAGCCATGGAGCATATAATAACTGATTGTAATATATAACAATGTACAAAATGTATTAGTCTAGAGTCTGAACAGATCAACATGCTCAAAGGGTGAGCTGCCTACTAAATCTAGTTTACTTCTTTGAGAGTCACAAAGGCTGTAGACAGTGAGCAGGCGGTTCACCTAGCATATCTTGACCTAGTCAAAGTGTTTATTATCATGCATGTTGGCATTATAAGCTAAATACTCTAAAGTTAGAGCTTTATGTGTTAGAATGGATAGACTGGCTAAAAGACAGAACCCTCATATTTTGTGTGGCAAGTTCCTCATCTGACAGTAAGAAAGTAACCAGTGGAGCCCCGTAGGGCTCTGTACTAGGACTGCTTCTTTATCAGCATTTACTTATCTGATCTCCAAACTGAAAACCAGGATCTACAGTATATCTGAGGGGTAAGGGTTGTTTGCTCAGTAGAATGATACTACATTTTCCCATTTAATTTGAGCACATTTTTAGTACAGCAGGTAGTAAACAGAGTAAGTCATTTCTGCAGATGACTGCAAAATGGATGTTATTGTCAAACCCCCCTATGAAACCTGTACCCTTCAAAATTAACTTACCCTAATTAATACCTAGTGTTCCAAAAATGGGTTCAAATTAAAAGTGAAGTGTAGTATCCTTTTATTTGTAAAACAGCCCTTACCCCTTGGAATATAGAATAGAGAATATTCTACCACAAAATGAAAATGTAGTCAGTGTCCTAGGTAACTGAGCAGGCAGTTTGTTTTCCTTCAGTCATAATGTGACCATAATGTAGCTAAAAGCACATGTATGTATTTATTCATTGACAGTTATTTACCAGGAAAGTCTGACTGGACAATAGCACACATTATCAATAGAAGTCTAGAGAAATAAACTCCAGTAAAGACACTATTAAGACAATTACAGATCCAAGTAACATGTATAATAAATAATTAATACAATAAATTTCATAATTTCATACAGTTGCTATAGGAAATTAAAGACAATTATTTCCTTGAAAAGAGATATATTCAGAATAACATAGCTGTTATAGGAAAAACAAAAAGAGAATGGTTAACCGGCAAGGACCTTATTACAGTAGCAAGACACATATTAGGTATAAGATATAAGATGGTTTAAACTGGAGAAAAGGAGGGGGGGAAGGAAAATACCTTTGAATAACACTTGGAGAATATCTAAGATTATGGTATGTGGACAGGAAGTTAAAGAATATACGACTGAGAAAACTTGATAGAAGAGTGCTGACAAGGAAACAATAAGGAAATAATAGATTTAATTGAATAAGCCTAGGACTGGTTGGTATGAGTGGAGATTAGTAATATGTGTGTGTATGTGTGCATATATATCTGTACAGGCACACACACACACACACACACACACACACACACACACACACACACACACACACACACACACACAGCACACCACACCACACACACACACACACACACACACACACACACACACACACACACACACACACACACACACACACACAAACACACCCACACACACACACACACACACACATGAATACAATAATGAGCAAGCAGATGGTATTCCAGGTGGATGAGTAATATAAAATAGGGTAAAGATTTACAAAATGCACAAAAAGGAATACAAGAACCATCTCTGGGGTCTATATTACATTGCTGAAATCTTCTTTTATCGATGGCTTATTCATTGACCCCTATCCATTGAAATTTACTTCAGCAAACGTCAACATTTTTTTAGATATAAGTAACTATTTTGGCCAACACCACAACTTTGCCCTTTTCTTCACTGTAGTACAATCTTAGAGCTGGTATATATAGTTGGGAGTGGGGGACATGTGGGTAAAGCCCACCGCTTGGGTGGGTTTTATTTACTGCGATGTGTGTTTCTATGGGGTAGTGGCCAATTAGTTACTTACCCTGTAAAAAATTTCGATGTTCACTGACATTAGTTTTGATGGCTAGGGGTCAATGAATAAGCCGTTGATGAAAGAAGATTTCGATGATCTAATATAGACCCCATCTCTGCAACATGTTATATGGTGGCCTTAGAGTTAGCTGTTGAAGCTGGAAGAGGGTATTGAAACTGCTTAGCCAAGTGTAGAACATTGTCAGAGATGTCATTATTCTGGTTTAAGCACTGATTGGATAAATAAATGAGTACAATGGTCTCTTTGGGATGTACCTCACTCGGCATATCAAACAACTAGAGAAGTGCCAGAGGTTCCTAACTAAGAAAATTTCAGGCTTAAAGAACTTGAGCTACCTAGAGAGGCAAAAAGCTTTATACATTTACTCAGTATCTCACAAACTCTTATGGGGAGATCTGTACCTCACCTACTGCCCCATTAGAGACACTGTTGTCCCTGATCGCCTAGATCTCTCAACAAGTGCAAGAGCTTTCCAAACACAAGCATTAGACACCTAAATACTCATCAGTAGATAGATATAATGCAATGTAGTGATGGCTTCATTATGTAGCACCATCCCCATCACTGGGGATAAACTCTGTATGCAGTGCAATATATTATCCTCCATCTAACAGAGCCTGGATTCAAATTTACCATTGGACTAATTGTTCTAGACCTTCTACAGTAAGAGGTACTGCCTGAGTGCAGCTATAAGTAATACACACACACACACACACACACACACACACACACACACACACACACACACACACACACATCACGTGTTACAGTTTTGCTAAAAAAGAATGGTAGTTATTTATTTATTTATTTGTTTGTTGTTATGTGATCACAGGCATAAGCAATTCATTTACATGTGTGACCACTTTAGTTGGAGTTTTTTTTTGTTAGATGAGTTCATCTCATAAAACCTTTATAGATGATTTTTTTGAATGAAAGTTCATTGACTATGCTAACAAATTCAATTTGATATATATATATATATATATATAGAGAGAGAGAGAGAGAGAGAGAGAGAGAGAAAGAGAAAGAAAGAGGTAAAAAAAATATATATAGAGAGAGGGATATTTTATATCTGTATGTATACATCTATCTGTAGATAGATATAGATATATCAGTAAAATTAATTGTCTTAAAATATCTATGAATCCTATATTTCTGGCTGTCAAAAATGCCAAAAGTGTGGTAATTTATGCAAGAAAATGTTTCTAAGAAATATATGCAAAACTTGATGTTTTTGCCTTTGCAAAAAACTACAAAATCAGTTGAAACTGGTCAAATGAATGCATATAGAAAAAATTCCTTACTAAATCATAATATGTGTGTGCAAGGGAGGTTTCTTTGAGATAGGTGCGGAAAACCTATGGATTTATTCTTACTTACCACTGTCTGCTGAGGAGATGGAAGAGTTAAATGCTTGCACAAGGGAAGTTTGCATTAACCATGAAAAGTTGGCTTGAAAATGTTAGGTCATTTATTCAAATTATCTGTGTTTATTTTCCATTCTGACATGATCTTGTATTCAAGACATGTTACTCAAAGATGAATTAGTCATTTTTCCTATATCCCTTTGAGAAACAATGTTATAATATTTTAACTGGCGTATCTGAACAGTTATAACAAATGATGTAGAAAACTGGTCTGTAATGTGTTCAGAAACAAAATCAGAATGAGGAAATTATATCTCATGATATCTGATGAACATTTTGGATGAATGCAGGAGTTCATTTTTGAAATAAAAAGATGCAGATAATCTTTTATGCATACATTACTACTTAGAAGTTGTGCAGACACATGAGAAAAGTCATAGTGTTGTATCTGTGCTGATATCTGTCTTTGTTATATATGAAATTTCTGATGATGTGGTATCATGCAATGCTCCTCTATTTGTGAGCTAGCAGTTTCATGACTTTGAATCAACGGAAGTTCAAATGCATTACCTCCAGTCCTAGATATGCTTAGACCAGTGACACATAGAACAGATTGTCCAAACATTTAAAAGTTTCATTAGAAGGTGTGCTAACTTGAAATCTTCATATTATTGCTATTTGTCAAAATTATCAGGTGGAGAAATATCTTGTTCTAGTCTGTGGGCTTTTGTCTAGCACAGTTGTTAAGATGTGGATACCATAAAGATAAACTGCCTACAATATTTTCTTTGTTAGTAACTGACAGTAAATAATGTACAGCTGAAATGTTGTTGGAAAGGAGTTGCAAGCAGAACTTCTGATATGACAAATCATTCATTCATTGCTCAGTTTTATAAAACATGGAAGGTAAAGATGAAAGCTGATTTTGATGTGTCATAGGAAAGTTCAATTCCAGGCAGTATAATTGGTTCTGCAGAATATCCATGATCATATCTGGTTCAACATCCTATTATCCATGTGTAGAGAACAATAAAGGACACTCAGTTAAGGACTCAGTAACAATGGACATTCTGCTCTTGATGATTTAAGACACAGCAGAATTGTCAGTGGTATCAGAGGCTCAGAAATCATCTCCTTCTTAAAGTGAATTTTTTATGGGGTTGATACTTCAGCTCAGTCAGAATATACTTTACTGACTGATCCTGATTCTGATTTTTTTTAATATGCTTTATTGCTCCCCCCTCCATGCTTCCTCACTATCAAGCCTCTCCAGTTGGATTCAGCCAATTCATTCCCCCATACCAGGGTGCTCTACAATAAAGTCCAGGGGGAGCAGCTGTCCTTAGGGACCATCATTCAGGAAGAAATAAAGGCTGCTTGTGCCCACATCACCTTCCTGGCAGTGAGTATGTTTGCAATGACCTAACCCTACTCCTGGTGGGGGATTATCTGATTTGTGTCACTGAACATTTCCACAGTGCCCTCCCCTTGGGACTGTATGTATTTATGCACTCACATCGAAGGCTACAACTGGGCAATGTCTTCATTAGCTTATTGCCCACCCCTAGGCTGAGTGTCTGTATTACTGCCACAGCAAAATCTATCCTTAGAAATCTAAGTATCAAAGTAATTATTCCATTGATAAAATGTGTACATTTAAGACACCAGCAATGTTGTTCATTTATTTATTTATTTTGTGTTAGTTTACTGACATAAAGCAACACAACCCAGCACTGCAGAAAGTCCAGAATTTGCCAGCCACAGTACTCCAAGCAAATACCACCAAACATGAGAAGCTAAATGTGTAAACCATTTATATTTTATTACTTGAGTGCTTTTGTCCAAGTCATGTGGACTTTCTCAGAACTAACAAAATGATACAAAACAATACCCTTATATAATTAGGCCATAATGTCACATGACCATATTAATTACCTATATCAAAATTCATACTTCTGTACACAAAAGTCCTGTTTGGTTTGGTTAGTTTACTGACATGACAAAAATCCACACGGTGCCTTTACAAATGTATCTGATGATTGATTTTGATAGAAAATCCATTATTAAGTACTCATCATGGGTGGAAATCAATGGACCAGTGAAAGCCCAATATACATTTATTTTTTTTACTATGCTGCTCTTTGACTGGATTCAACTGATGCAGACATTTCTTCTATTATTTATGTATCCCTACTTTTTGGAAGTAAAAGATAGAAATGATGTACTGCTGTGTATTTAATTGTTTTTCCTAGTAGTGTTATTTATTCATTTATTTATTTATTTATGTATTTATTATCCTTGCTTTCTGGAAGTAAAAGATAGAAATATATACTGCTGTGTATTTGATTGTTTTCCTAGAATAATTATGTATTTATTTATTTATTTACATTTGATTACTGGGAAAGTCCAACTGGGCAGTTGCCCATTTTCAGTGCCATAACAGAAAAGCTGCAAAGTATTTGTGAATACATTTTCAAGTATTTTGTATGTGTGTGTGTGTGTGTGGGGGGGGGGGTGTAAGCTTACTTACTATATGTCTAATGTTAGTAATGTCTGTTGGATTTCCTCATTTACGTAGAGGCAGAATGCCTGATTTTTTTTCTGGAGAGAGGAAATGTAGGATTCCTAGACTGGCCTATTTATAAGGACTGAGACAGGATAAGCAATGCAATTAGCTGCTATTTTAAAGCACTCACATGGAAGGCCATCACTTGAAGTAGAGCATGCTTTGAGTTTGTTTAGGAGTAGTTTCTTCTTGGATGTGGGCTCAGGTTTAAAGGTGAAAGTGGATGTGGTGACATCTGGTGGCTCTGGATAAGGTTGGGATTAGATGCTGGGGAATCCTTGGTTAGGGATGCTATACTATCTATGAAATAACATTTGAATGATATTCCAGTTTCCAGTAGTGAGTTACTGGGAAAGCATTTAGAGTTGAATTTTTGGCCAGGAAGTAAGATTTTTTTTAATGGATGACCAGAATCTTTTTAGAGTTGTGTTTACTATTGTTTTGGATGTTGTAATACAGTATAGTTTTTGTCTTCATTTGTTTGCTTTTTAGTATGGTTGTAGAGCACTCATGTTTTTGAGATATTGTGGGCTTTTATATTTTTGCCATTCTTTTTCTGTATCTTGCATTACCATTCCACTCATTTTGGATCTCCAAACTGTATTATTTGCTTTCAGTATCTTCCTTCTAGACATGAAAGGCTATTAGGATATTTAGGAAAGTTGTATTGAATTAATTTACATTATCATCTAAGTGGAGGATTTTTAGGACGTTCCAGTTAATATATGATAGGGTAGTAATGAATATTTATTGATTAAACTCGGAAAGGTTGCGTGCTGTTTTATACACATGCTATTTAAGTGGAAGTGTGAGATAGCTGGTTGTATAGACTGGGAGATGGTCACTGATAGAGTCTAACATTGTATCTGTGGTGTTAAATTTGCTAGGATTTGATACTAGGATCCAGTCTAATAAGGAATTTGATGTCTTGTTATTATGTGTAAGGCTATTAATTAGTTGCACGACACTATATAAATTCATGCAAGATGTAGGAGATTTAGATGTTATGCCCAACTAATTGATATTGACATCACCTAGTAGATTTTTTTTCTTGTAGAATTGTTATAGATATCTAATGTAGGACATCTTCCATTCTAGCTTTATTGTCACCAGGAGGGGCTTAAAAGACAGTAACAGATATTAGTTTATATTTGTTTATTTTCAGGAAATAATACGAAGCTCTACTGAATTAAATTTTAACATTGGTTTGTTAAAATGGGGAAATGTAGACATTGTTGAGATATTTTAAAGCAATACCACAATCCCTCCTCTTTATACTGTTATTGTAAATAATGTTACAGCATGAGTGTATAAATATGGATTTGTTTATGTTGGGTTTAAGCCAAGTTTCAGTTACAGTGAGAATATCAGGCTTGTGTTGAGATATTCAAGCATGTAGTTCAGTAGTTTACTTATGCTCCTAATATTTATGGAGGCAAAAGTTAGATTACTGGGTTGGAGTTTGACCGTTATAGGTTTGGAGTAAGGTATGGAAGACAACTGTCTTGATGTTGGTTGTTATAGGTGGGGTCATTATTAGGATGAATGTTTCCTCCTAAGAGGATTTTAGTATACTGGGGTATTATAGATTCTGTTTTTTTAGTAGAATTATTCAGATGATTTTATATTGATTTGAGTTGAAATAGAGCTAATCAGTCTATATTTTGGGTAAGAGTGAGGGGCTTCATTAAATAGGTTTGGTGGAATGCATGTAGAGTTTAGTGAGGAACTAGATAGGTGATTGGGACAGAGTTGGTGAGATGTTGAGAGCTTTTATTGAGATATGTAGGATGAAAGATGCTTCAGTAGGAGGAGAAAAATAGATAAGCTGAGGAGTAGCATGATTAAGTAAAGGGCTCTGCATTTTATTGCTAGCAGGTAATGGAGAACTAGGACTCATGAAGGAAGCAAGAATTTGCAGGGCTGTAGGGTATTTAGTGGTGGTGGAGTCTGAAAGATGGTAGAAGGTAAGAAGGAAGGAAATGTTTTCCATGAAGCAAAAGAGTTAGGGTGTCCTGGTATTGATACTCTTGATATTTCCTGAATAAATATTAAAATTATTTCCTCACTATGCAACCTTATTCTGCACTTCCACGTTTTGTTTGTTATAAAGATATGGAACTGTTAGAACGTACCAAAATCAAGTTATTTCTAAAAGCACGTGAAGATATAAAATACTGAATCCTGCACCACTATCCAAGGGCAAAAGGCAAATCATCTAAAATGTAATGTCCATGTTAGTATTTAATAGCATTTGTTCAACAGTAATTTGGTTAAGTGAATTCATGGAAATGTGGTTTCATTTGTGTAAATGTTACATTGCATGAAATGCCATTTGGTTAAATGTCACTTGGATAATCCTTAGAGAAGTCAGTGCAAGGCTAAACATGTAGCTTTTTTATTGGAGTTTCAACAAAGGTTTTGGCTCTGGTTATTGTTAGAGTATGTTTTAATGTTTCAAATTAGGTCAGATTTACGGTCCAGGGTTCAAAGTTACGTAAAGTTTAGGGTTAGCCTTAAGGCTAGCATTTTATACATACACACACACACACACACACACACACACACACACACATATATATATATATATATATATATATATGGGTTCACTTCTGATTCTCAAAATTCTGAAATATTTTAGTATTTTGAGCATCAGAAGTGAATCCATATATATATATATATATATATATATATATATATATATCTATATATATATATATATACACACACACACACACACACACACACACACACACACACACCCACACACACACACACACACATATATAAAGTTATAAAGTTAAGCTTAGCTGGATTAGTTTCTGTCTTAGAATTAGGCTGAACTTTATGACTGGATTTATAGTGTGTTGACACTGTAATTTCTATGGTAGTATGGGAAAAAAATATACCCTTAGAAGAAGAAGCTCCACAAATACGGCAAGTGCAAACAGCCACAAAACTGTAAATCAAACTGAAAAAAAGAAAGATGCTCCCATGGCAGTGCCTTTAACTTGCCAGTAACATTCACCATGAAAATAAAATGCATTTTTAGTCAGGATGTGTTCTGTTAGACATATAAGAAAGGTGTTAAAACCTGGGGAATACAAAGAGAAGTTGGATAATTGGGTTGGGTTTTTTTTTTCCCCAGGTTTAACGAGAATTTATATATCAACCAATGAAAACCATTTGTGCTTGCTACTATGTGTATATACATTTGCATTGCATGCTTAGTAATTTGTTTTCACTGAGGAAGGCAAGTGTTTTTGCTGAAACCGGTCTGATTTGATGGGCATTGTGGTTTGCACACTACCCTGGATGGTGCTACCACATTAAAAGTTTGAATATCCCACACTTTTGTGCTGGCCTTCTTTTTTTGGTTTAAAAAAACTATACCCAAGACTCATTGTGGAACATTAATTGTATGAGTGTGTTTTGTTTGTTTTTTGAGTAATTTGTATATACAAAATAATTTCCAGATTTACTGAATTTTAAAACATTTGTAGTTAGATTTGTGGATTCCTTTGTTTGTATTTGAACAGGTACCATAAAATCTTGTTCCAGAAATAACAATTTCTAAAGCATGTTTTTGTGATTTAAAGAGTATTTATATTGCTTATTAGTGTTCTTCATGGATGCCACTGTTGACAATACATCTGATATGGCGATGTGATACTCATATCTGGTGCAGTTTCTCCAAGCACACCTCAGTGATTTGTACTACCTACAATAGTTTCTTCATAATACTATTGTACACAAGAGAACAGTATGAAGGTAAAACTAGCTAAACTTGTTTTTCTCTTGAGATACAGGACAACGTTTACAATACTGACTGGACTTTGACTGAAAATGTTGCTTTTTTCCAGATTTGGACTTTCAGCATTTTTCATCCAGTTATGTTAGCAGAACTAGAAGATGATGACTTTCCTTTGTCAGGTTTGGCCATCTGCCAAACTTGTGTACCCTTCATTGTCTATCAGCATGTATAGCTTAAGTTAGGATTCTTTACAGTTATAGTAACCCCAGAGATGAAGTATTGGGTATATGTGTATCACAATGACTCAGATCTAATATAATTGTCAACCAGGTAAGGATACAGGCTGTATAACGTGCTTATTTATACATTTTGTATGCTTTTGTTTATTTTGTTTTGTGGAGTTTGGGAATTTGTTCTACTTATGAGATACTTATACATATCCATATGTTCAAGCATTGCAAGTGTTTAAGTTGCTACACCTTGAAAAAGAGAGAGAATATAGCTGAATGCACATTAGGAACCATTAGTTCTAGTTAACCCAAAATGTTTTTCTCCTGATGGTAAGAATTATATGAATACAGAAATATTAAGCCCTATTTGATGACATTGCATAACAACAGGCTAACTGATGCACAGCTTTTGATATTACAATAACTGTAAAGTTACATAGATGTATCATGTGCATGTGGTAAATGTACACTATAAATAGCCAGCTTCACACTCGTCATTTTTAACAAGGTACAGTTGTAAATATGTCGTTTATCCTTGCTTGTTCATATACTGCACAAATCCTGATACAGTTTTGTATATTACAATGACTGTAATCATATGTGTCCATGGGTGAATGTACCCTATATCTGATATGTCTCACAGATATTATTTATGATTACATAGAGTTGCTACAGGTGTATGTGTAATGCAGCACTGATTCTTGGAACATAAAGAAAATCTGTTTTTTTAGTAAAAAAATAGAAAATGATCATAATTTGTTACATTTAAACTATCAGTATGTGCAAATCCAGCAGCTTCGCATCTTCTGTGAATTATGTTAATATTTACCGAAGGGAAAAAGACATTTTACCTATTGAAGGTCTTGAGCTTTAGTTGGTTTAATTATACTTTTGTGAGTCTGCATTTACTATAAAGAAACAGTTGTTTAATCTGATAATGTAGTTATGTCTTTCTATTGTTATATAAATTTCACTGATGATAAATATATACATCTCAACAAAAGATTCAACAATTCAGATAATAATTAAAACAGGATTAATTAAAATTTTCCATACAGGCAACAAATTAAGAAATAAACAATATCTTCTTTCTTTATTTGTGGAATGCTGTTAATCACAAATATGTATAATGTGGATGGGGATAATCACAGATTTAGAAAATGCAGTTCTGTATTTATGTATGTATGTTTGTACGTATTTATTTATTTTATTAACCTGGTAAAAGGTCCAGATGAGGGATCTATTTCAGCTACAGCTTATGCATATCTGGCAATTACAGTTATTAAGCAATTATGTATGGTAATACAACACATATAGACATGTAGTTACAAACAAGTGCTACACAGAAAAAATAAATAAATACAGTCAACAAAATCCGCATTCCGATCCATTTTTCAAAACATTAAAGTTTAAAAAAGTGACTAATTAG
Organism: Protopterus annectens; assembly: GCF_019279795.1. Classification (NCBI taxonomy): domain Eukaryota; kingdom Metazoa; phylum Chordata; order Ceratodontiformes; family Protopteridae; genus Protopterus; species Protopterus annectens. The sequence goes on along the minus strand of NC_056729.1, from coordinate 618,583,769 downwards.
TTTTAATTCATATTGAAAGAGATATGAATAATTTTCATAATGTACTATCAAAGCAGTAATTTGGTAAAGAGGTTCTTCACTGAAATATATTTGCTGGTGTAATAAATGGACTAAGCTATGTTAACTCAGGAGCGTTTATGGTCCTATTTTAGATGTACAAGGAGTTTGTCTATACATTTTTTGAAGTATGTAATGTTTCTGAGCTGCTGTGGTCTTGAGCTCCAAGAGGCAAGGGTCTTATCTTAGAAAAGGCTTTTTCATATACATCTTGGCAAGGGTCTTATCTTAGAAAAGGCTTTTTCATATACATCTTGTCAAGGGTCTTATCTTAGAAAAGGCTTTTTCATATACATCTTGGCAAGGGTCTTATCTTAGAAAAGGCTTTTTCATATACAGCTTCACAAATGGAGGTCTGTGTAGATAATGACATAATCTGCAGTGGAGTGAAGGGGAGAGTCTGTGTTTCTGTGCTGTAGCTTGTGAGACAGACGTGGGTACTATCTGTAGTTTGAAGATCAGGCTGTACAGAAGCACGGTTGCTGTTATTAGGAGCCATTTGGCTCTCGTTAGGGTTCAGCAATACTACTCAGTTGAAATATCAAGTAATTTAAAGCTGCAGGTTTTGTTTGTATTTTGTGCAGAGTTCAGAGATAAATTTCATAGAAAGTAATCAGTTTTGTCTGGGACCATTTGTATGACAGTAGTTCTTCCTGCTTTAATGGGTAGTTTATCAGAATATGGTGACAATAACACAGTGCAATCTACCTCCTGCTAAGTTTTTAAAGATTAATAACTTATTTCTTTGCAGGCTGAAATATAGCGGTATACTCTCAAAAGTAATTGAAGTCTAATTTTATATCAGTTAGTAGATTCCTTATGAAAAATGCATGTAAAATGTAAATTCATTGCTAAAAGAGGAAACAAGTTCTTACCCAGTACAAAGGAAAAGCTGAGGTTGTTCATTAAAGCTGATTTCATGATATACAACATCAGAGTGCACCAGGATAATTCCACCAAGTATAATATCACCATCTTTTGAACAAGATTTCATCGAGTGACTTTGAAGTTCACATTGCATCTGCAAAGAACTCTTAACTATTGCAAAATAGATCACAGAATACCCCATTGTGTATTTAATATACATCTTAAATGGGATAGCGTGGTTATGAATTCTATATCTAATGCATGATAGTTTGATGAAAATAAAAAGAAACTCATTAATCCGTAACTTTCATAACTAAAATTTGCTGAAGGATAACTACCTTCTAATTGAAATGAAAACAATTTCTGCAGTGGCTATCACTGTACAGGTAATGTGCAAAAAATAAAAAAAAAACAACAACAAAAAAAATAGATGTAAGTTGTTTATCTAAAATATTCTAAAACTCTGCGAGTTGACGCTGTAGGTAGTTGTACTTGTCTTGTTGAAGTATGTTTTATTTATACTGTGCTACATTTCTTGAAAAATCATTTCATCCATTGAATAAAGTGTACTTAATGAACAGAATTTACAATTACAATCATCAGGTGTATCTAATTATATTGTACAGGTAACTAAGTGAATTTTTATATTACATCAGACTAACCACAACTATTTACTTTATAACACTGCATCAACTTGTTTACCAAAATCAGTAATTTCAGAAAATGACTTCAGTAAACATTAGTCAGTTTTTGAAAGTAGCAATGAATATAACATTCATTACTTGTTAAGAATAATTCTTATCCAATATTTCTGAACAATTGAATGATATTTCCCAAGGCTGATTTTTCATTATTTTGTTAACAATGTAAATGTAGTGCTCATGTAAATGTGCCTGCTCCCTGGTAAATTGAATAATTATCATCTGGATAATAATATGATAGTTACTATAGCAACATAATGCATTTAATAGACAGGTATCTGGTGTCTCTTCACTAGATGATTAGGTTCTATATAATTATTCCACTTTAGACTCAAAGTGTGGGAGGTCTCAGCATATTTAGCATGATTCCCAAATTCGTTTCGGAGTACATTGTATTTGTAAAATATCAAGGTCACATTGTTATTACTCTCTTTTATTTTATTTAGTATTTTAATCAGGTCAGACCAGTCAGACCAGATGCTTTTATAAGAACTGAGCTTTTACAATGTTAGCTTGGTATGCATCAGTAACATAACTGTTCTACTATATTATCATATAATCACATGTTAATGGATTATTTAACATATTACAATATACACTGTGAGCAAACATATCATGTATGTAACATAGGCAAGGCATGCTTTTCAAAATGCTTTATCGTAAACTCACACAATATCATTGTGAAGTTGTCATGATATATTTATTTATTTTATGAATAATACTAGCGAGACATAGTTAACTACCTTAGTTGGAAATGAATTTACCTGCCACCTCAAAGAAAGACATTACCTAAGCACAGGAAAAAATAATTTTGTGCAAAGTTAAGGAGCAATTTTAGACAAAAGCTCCATTTGCAGTCTGCTACTTAACATGTTATCAGTCTGAAGTTGCTACTTCTCAAAGATCACAAAAATAATTAATGTCTCCCTCTCTTGCTGGCGGGCTGTGATCATAGACTGCATAGAATTCAGTAAACTTAGAGTTCATATATATCATAACTGCATGAAGCATGTAAACACATTAGCAAAGAATGCATCATGCAATTAATCTAAGCAGTTATAAGAAAATAAATCAGGTATTAGGCAGCAAAATGTGGACCGTAAAAATGTGTCCATATCTTCAGAAACACAAATTCTGCCCAAATGACTGTATTATACTTACACAGCTTTGTTTGGAAATTACAGGACTCTGACCAGGTAACTTTGATTACATCAGTGTAGTACATTTGAAATGCTGTTCAATGTTCACATCTGGTATTGATTATACCAGAACATTAAGCAAACTAAGATGTAACAATCAATCACTGGTCATACTATTGGTGATACTCACAGTGGTTACACATAAGCATAATGACAATCTGCACTATCCATGCAATAGCACAGCCAAGGCAAAATTCATAGAGAACATTTACACTCAAACACAGTAACTTTGAATAAACATATGTAAATGAAGGATTAATGAACGTCTAATGAGATATGATGTAAAACTTCTTATGCTAATGTGCCACCTTCATACCTGCCTGATAGTGATTCATAGTAATTTTCTGATACATTTCCATGCCATACTCATATGTGTCTTAAAAGGTGGAATTACAGCTTTTATATCTACTTTGCATTAGCTGAGGATGCTTGCTATTACTGTTAGCCTAGATATTTCCCTGTGTGCGCTGCTCTTCTTGCACCAGAAGGTGTTCTTGTGGTAAAAGAAACACTGGTATTGAAGTGCATGGGTTCTCTTTCTGTACATCCTCCAGTATAATGTCCCCATCTACTAGACTTTGTTTCTTAAGACTCATCTGAATGATGTGGTGTGTTATACTACCATTAAACTTGTTGGCTGTGTGTTGCAGTCCTCAGGTTGTCTCATGAATGTAATAACATTATCATCCTCAAACCATTCTGCTGTTGGCATATTCCAGCTGTGCTGGTAAGGTAGAAATACTACTTTCTGCTGCTAACTCTGTGAAGAATTAACTTACATTCATATTGAAACACTAGAGCAAACTACTGAATGCTGTGTCATGAGATGTGAAGGACATTTACCATGCATAGTCACTTCACTTTCACAGTTGGCAGAAATGGAGGATTCACCTGTTGATAGTAAATATCATATGTTACATGTAAGCAGTTACCACCTGCAGTCATACTGTTAATATAAATATGTCACGGTGGATGCACTAACCTTCCTGAATGGATGTCTGTGGATGTTGCTGAGGTGGGTAATCATCAGTGTCCACAACAACTCTGTTATGCTTGTGCCATTCTCATCAGTGTTGTTGTCATCTCCCAGTACAAATAAGAGTGGGATGTCCCCTGCCAGTACAACTGTGGGAAATTGCATTCAGTCTTACCTTTGCTCTGGCATGTCCTACCATATTGTTGGACCTTTTTTAGCCCAGTTTCAATGTGTGTTTCCCCCAAATAACATTTTTGCCCATAGCTACCTGGTTTCACACCATTGCTCTCAGCTTGTTTTGCCCCCCTTTCCAAAAAGACATTTACCATATGTCCTTTGGGCCTCTGTGAGAACACATCTCTCCTGGGATGAAATTGTCTTTTCTCTGTCTTGATCCCTATTACTGCATCGTGTTTCAATCTAAAACAGCATATATGAGTAACCCTAATGAAACTTGATTTAATAAAATTAAATACTCCTGAAACAAAGGACATGAAAGCACGCATGAATTTATATATGTTTCCCTTTTTACACCATGACTGGAGTACCATAAGGAAAGAAAGCTTAAAATATTAAAATCACTAACGGATTACAGCATCAGTAATAACGTCATCATATTGATGCAGTAAAGCAGAAATCAAATGAACAATGTCTTCTCTGGCTTTTGTACTGCTAACATTTATATCATGATTCAGACATGACTGAAAAAAAAAACTTTTATCATTTCTGCTATCATCCTTTGTTATTCCATGAGATCTGCACACAATGAAATAACCTCCCCGACACATTCCCAAAGTAAATAACTCTGCCAAGCATGCTCAGCATTAAGAAACGACACAAATGCCCAGCTTCTGCCATCACAACTACAATCATTAACAACAACACATGACAATTGCACATAATACTATCTTTACTTTGTAAAAAATGCATTTCCATAAAAGTATTTATCTATTAAGTTGGACTTCCTCAGCTTGCTAATATTTTATGAGTGTTAAATTGTTTTTAGCTTACTTTAGAAATGCTGAGCTTCCCCACAGACGAGGCCATTGAACTCAAACTATTGGAAATAGATATGGCGGGTTTGCAGTTACTGACAGAAATTCAGGCTGATGTACACATTTTGCATGCATTAAGGTGAGCCATGCCATTTTCTATGAATTTCTGTAGTGGGTGTGTGTGCGTGCGGGCGCGTATGTGCGTGTGCGTGCGTGCGTGTGTGCGCGCGCGTGTGTGTGTGTCTCCTTGTATAGGTGTAGATAGTTTTGGGTAATTCTGAATGAGCTGTGCTGAGCAGTGCTGTCTGTGGAAGCATGTGCCATCTTACAATAAGTCTTAATGGAACTGAAATAAGTCATAACATTTAAAAAGAAAAATGGGGAAAGTCATCATTTAGATGGGAGTTTAATGGAGCCTAATCCACAGCTATCCTGCAGAGAATGACACTTATTAGCTCTTCTTAACAGAAACTTAGTTTATGAAAAGTAGTCATGAAACTGTGATTTATGAAAGAATTACCTCAATCAGTACCTCAAATGCCCCTGCAAATTATATATATATATATATATATATATATATATATATATATATATATATATATATATATATATATATATATATATATATATATATTTCCCAATCCTCACTGCACCGCAATCTCCATTCAAAAGCTTTGAGTTTTCAAAAACGTGATCACATGGTCTCGACCCTATGAATTTCTCAATCAACTGATAAGGATCCAATATATATATATATATATATATATATATATATATATATATATGTGTGTCTAGTTCATATGGTCGACAGTTCATATGGTTGAAACTTATTTGGTCGATAGCTCATTTAGTCAACAACCAGTATTCAAGGCACTTAACAGGGATTTGCCCCCCTCCCCAAAGTTGTGCGACCCTGGAGTCAACTCCAGGGTCAAACAACTTTGGAAAGGGGGGCAAATCCCTGTTAAGTGTCTTGAATACTGGTTGTCGACCAAATGAGCCGTCAACCAAATGAGTTTCGACCATATGAACTATCAACCATATCAAGTAGACCCATATATATATATATATATATATATATATATATATATATATATATATATATATATATTTCCAATTTAGAAGATTGACTCAACAGAAAGTCAAACTCCATATGGTCGAGACCATATAATCAATTTTCTGAAATTGAATGATAGAATGCAACAAAAATGTACATATTTGCAGGAGACAAGCCTCCCCTGCACCCCTCACACCCCCTGCATATTATACATACCAACTCTAAGATCTCACTATGGTGGAGAAAAGGGTAAATTCCATGATAAGCACTGTACAACAACCTTCATTTAAAAGATGTGACATTTAGAAAGTTGATAATATGGTCTCTGTCACATGATGTTTAACGTACTGTTGACTCGGTCTTCTGAATGGACCCATATAAATAGATAGATAAACATCTATCTATCCATATCTATCTATAGATCTATATATATATATATATATATATATATATATATATATATATATATATATATATATATATATATATATATACACACACACACACACACACACACACACACACACACACACACACATAAAAATATCACTTTTGCAATGCAGTTGATAAACCTAACTTGGCGAATATATCACTTCCATGAGTAAACCCCCCTACCTGGCTACATTGTTGAGAATGGTGATGTCATTCCACAGAGGATGTGGTTTCTACACTCCCTGCAGTTACATTTCCTGGGTGGTGTAGTCGTGTAGCAGTTAGTGCTGTTGCTTCACAGCAAGAAATTCTCCGGGTCAATTCTCAGTTGTGGTGTCTTCTGTGTGGGGTCTGCATGCCCTCCCTGTGTTCACATTGGTTTCCTCCAGGTGCTCAGGTTTCTTCCCACATTCCAAAGACATGTGTCTGGAGCATTTGTCCCGAGGCCTCCACTGAAAATGTGCTCTGTCCCAGTCTGACTTTCCTGGTAAACAAATGTTAATAAATATATAAAGTAAAATGTTCTCAGTTTGGTTCTGGCATTTTTTAAGTTAGCAGTCCTTTTGAAGGCATGAGACCAAGCTCCAAGCTGATCAGTCTCGTACAGAAAACATGCCTATAGAAAACTGAAAGAGCTATGGCCAGCACTGACCAGCAGGATGCTGTGGTAGACTAGGTTAGGGTGAGAGGACCAGAGTTCTTCAGTAAGTACTGTGACATTTTAATTTTTTAGCTTAATTCACATAGGCTGTTAAAAATGCTACAGTAATATTATAAATGTATGTTATATAAATGCAGCTGAAAGCAAAAAGAAATGTATGTGTGAAAGCAAATATATATATATATATATATATATATATATGTATATATATATATATATATATATATATATATATATATATATGTACATATGGAAGCAAAAAGGTATAAGCAAATATTAACATATCTGTAAACTAAAATTCGTATGTATAGAAATATGGTATGTGTATGTAGAGAGACAAATGTGTATATAAATACATAAGTATTGTATGAATAAAGATATATATATATATATATATATATATATATATATATATATATATATATATATACATATATATATATATTTATATATATATATCTATATATATATATATATATATATATATATATATATATATATATATATATATATATATATATATATTCTGATGAAGCTCTTCCACCTGTATAAGAGCGAAAGCTTAATCATCTATTCAGTGTCTGAGTTTTTATTTCCTTTCTACTAGCTCAGTATTAATTACTACGCCTAAAAGAAGTCTGAATTTATATACTTAAGATTCTTCTAGTGCACGGTGTTTATTTTATATATATATGGGTCCCTATCAAATGATAGAAAGCTCATTTGATAGAAACTCATTTCACTGACACCATAAGATAGAAACCTCAAAACACTGAAAACTCATTTGACTGAAACTCAAAACACTGAAAATGCTATATGCCCTTTTCCCCATGGTAGTGCGATCCTGCAGTTAGTATATGTAGTTAAGGGGAGTGTGGAGGGAATAGCCCCCACTTAGTTTATGTAAATAGTTTTCTCCAAACAGTTATTCATTGTAGTTATATGTATATATGTGTAGGGTTTAAAATCTATGAATTATATGGGGGGCACCCCCACATCCCCCATTGTGGGGGGCTGTGCCCCCCACACCCCCAAACTATATATACTAACTCCAGGATCGCACTACTGTGGGAAAAAGGGCATATTGCATTTTCAGTGTTTTGAGTTTCAGTCAAATGAGTTTTCAGTGTGTATATATATATATATATATATATATATATATATATATATGTGTGTGTGTGTGTGTGTGTGTGTGTGTGTATGTATGTATGTATGTGTATACATATATATATATATATATATATATATATATATATATATATATATATATATAAAATAATCTACTTTAAATAAGCAGTCACTACGTACATACAAGAAAATGAGCACTTTTGTTTGTGTAATGTTAAACAATGAACTCCATCAGAATTATGGCTAAAGAAACTTTTGGCTTCAAAATCGAACAATGCTAATTAACATATTCGTGACATCATCCCCAGGATTCACGAAGCCTTCGTGTAAGAGTTATAACTCTTACACGGAGGCTGCAGTTAAACGGAGTGATGTCAGCATGCTTTGCATATTCATGAGAGCATGCTGAATCACACCTAAGTCTAACACGGTCCATGTAAGACAGTAGGGGGCGTGTCCGTAGGCTGAGCCCTACAACTGACACGCCCCCAGAAGTGTAAAAGTGCCCAAAGTAAACACCCACAACAGAGTCAACGGAAATGTGAATAAACACAACACAACACATGCCCCCACAGACTATGAACATAAAATATATCTAAATGAACATGTTATATATATTTTTTAAATTGTAAAGATGTTTAACCGTGAGTGCGCTCGTTTGCGCGGGCATGCCCGTAGCGCAGCTACAGTTAGCAGTCAGTGGGAAAGCTTATAAGAACTAAATATGCAAAATAAGCCAGGAAGCAATAGCGAAGCGGTAGAGATGTTGGCTGAAGAGCAGGCATTCATGGTTCAAGCCCCCACAACACCGATTTTTTTTTTTGTCAAAATAAGCAGGAAACAAGTCCCTGACAAATATGTACACATAAAACCACAAGTTATGTAAAATGTAATGAAATAGCCCATTTATATTGAAGACATGTGAGGTAACAAAAGAAAAAATGCCAGATGTGCTCATAGCTGAGCTACAGTTTAACAGAGTGAGTGCATGTGCCCGTAGATGAGCAGTGGTTTAACTGGCGCCCCTAACTGAGCTGAGCGTAATATGCGTGCCGATAGCCAAATGAGGCTTAAAGCAGCGTACCCCGTTTGCGCAGAGCTGCGCACCGCGCAAACAAGCTAACCGACGGGCAACGTTGAGCAAGCCGTATCAAAACTGCTTTTACACAGACACACCCCTCAGCATGTCTAGACAGTCATGAAAAATAAAAAGCAGTGGCCAGGTTCGAACCCAGGATACTATACACCATAGTCAAGGTACAGAACCACTAAGCCATGACAGCAGTACCTTTCAATGCAATAATAGCTAATATATAGGAATGAATACAAACTAGAGCATGATAATGCAGGTTTACTGAAGTTGATACAATTCCAAAATGGCCAATCACAGATATGTGTGGGAAAAACGGACTATATAAGCCCCATAGGCGGGAATACACAGCATAAACGATTGTAGAACTGACCTGCAGGCAGAATGACAGGAGTAGGAGAGGGTAGTTGCTTTCAAGCACAGAGGTGGGGTGTTGTGGAGTCCAGGTACATGGTCTGGCTCCTAGTCCATAATCATGAGGCCCAACTCATGCAGGGCCAGGTCCTCTGGGGAGCATACAGGGCCGAGGCGTGGGACCGGTTGGCTCATGATCTCACCAGTGCCACAGGGATTCCAAGGACTGGTGAGCAGGTCCGTCACCACCATGCGGAGCTGAAGAGATGCAAGCAGGACCAACTGAACCTTTGGATCCAGGAGGCCCGGCAAACACCCAACGCCCCACTACTGAGTAAGTAACATTTAATTATGTATGTAAGAAATTAAACTAGCTGATATTATGGAGATGTGTATTCCAATATTACTTCATTTATATTACAGCTGCAGGTGTCCGTTCTGCGAACCGCAGAGCCTATGGCGATAGGCTGGTGCGGTTGCGCCACCAGGCAGGTCAGTAATCCACTACCAGTAACTGTAAAGAAATATAAAAGTATGACAGTCAGCAAAAGAGTGCAGTGTAGTCAGTAAGGAATAAAATCTGCAAGTAACAGTGTGAAAGTGTATGCAAGTATTGCTTGATTACAAAAGTGTGTTTCAGCAAGTAAGTTTAACCTAAAAATGAAACTGTCTGACATATATTCTGAAATAAAAATGCCCTACCTGTAAGAAAATAGTACACAACCTGCAGCAGGCTGAAAAGTATAGCTGCAGAAGCTGATGAAATCACGTGTGAAATATATCCCTGTGGAAATACTGAAACATGACAGAAGTGAGACTGCTGGAAAGGATTGTAATAACTACTGGTAAAACATGTCAATAAAGCCTAGAAGTACCATCCTGAATAGTAAAATGAAAGCAAGTGAGAGAGTGTGAGAAAGTGTCATGAATCCAGCAATACAGTAGTAATAACCCCTGAATAAAGTATACTGCAGTCAAGACAGAATGAAATGCATGTGAGATTCAAAACCAAACAGCAAAATCTGTTCAAAGTGTTGCTGCATCTGGAATGTGTATCCCAAAATCTGGATATGTTGCTCTCAGTCTGCAATATGCAGATTGGATGATTGTCTGATATACCAAACATCCACACTTGTCTACATCTATATAAAGCAAATGTAGCAGGATGATGTAGCTGAACAAAGCTAGATATGAATGTGTATGAAGAGCCATAAAATGTATATTGATGTTGCAGTAACAGTCCTATCACCAAGTTGAAATAGTTATCATATAGGAAACTGTAGTTAGAACAGTAGTGTGTATATAACTGTAGCTATTAGAAATGTACAGCATATGTATTGTTATTCGAAGGTGTTAATATTACTTTCTTCACCCCACCCTATAACCACATATAACCCATTCCACGTGAAAATGGTATGTGCAATCACAATTAACACCCCTGGACGTTTGTCCTGTTGGGTCATATATATTTGCATGTCCGTTGATGCATCTGCCCTGTTCATACATCCACACCTGATGGCCTGTTGCCATCAATTAACCCTGCATGTTGTTGGACTGTGTATTTCTGTTCAAATTATGCATGTGTTATGCACGCTGTTCAATGGTGTGAATATCTGGGTGTTTGGTTAATGGGAATACTAATGCATGCTGTTACAACTAATTGTGAATGGTATTATATGTCACTAACCCAAACTGTCATGACATAATGCAAAACATAGGACGACAGGGAAGGCGGGTTCCAGCGGACCCACCTCTCCCACCTCAGCTGGCGAGTGCACCTGGCACTAGTGCCGAGTCCGGACCCTCCTCCAGTGGCCCTGTGCCACCTGCGGGTGGAAGCGCTGCAGGGGATGGGGCTCGCCCCCCCCTGCAAGTGTGGCTGGAGGAGAACCACCACTCACCCTCCGTAGCGTCCAGACTGTGGTGTGTAGGGAGATTCGGGACTCTGTTCTTGAGCCCCTATGCCAGCTCGAGGCACGGGTGGCACAACTAACGGGCATGCCTGTTGCCCCGCCTACACAGCCCCCAGCACAGCCCCGTCCTGGGCAGTGAAGGAACAGTGGCAACTGCCTATGGGTGGGGATATCAGTTCCACTGTTGCCATCTGTGGGCTCATGGGCTCTGGATATCCAAACCTCCATCCCCGTCAATTGCGTAACCCCCCCCACATGTGTCATACACCGCCCCTGTATGCGTCTTGTTTGTCTTGTCTGTTTACCTACCCAACCTACCTCCCCAGCTGTACCGACTTCCTTCACCTGACATACCACTCTCACCTGAAAAAAAAAAAAAAAAAAGGGGCACTCTGTACCCACAAAAAAATTACGCCCCATACATAGCTGCCCATTCCGCACACATGTCTACTGGACATGGAACCTATCAATTACAATTGGCTGTACAACAAGTATTATTGTTGTCCTGACACCTCTCTCAGGGGTGGAAGGTTTCAAATGTCACACCAAATTACATACATATGCACAGCTGTTGCTGATGAAGAAATGGGCAGCTATGGGCCTTACCTACATCCCTCCTGCACATCCCAAGCTTGTTTCCCTACTGTCTTACCCTCTTTGTGACCCCTTTTTCACCACTTTCCTGTCTCCCCATTTTCTTTTCTTTCAAAGAAAATAGCTGGTGTCTTGAAGAGTAAGCACGTTTAAGCGGTTGTAAGCGGGTGTCGCGAGCTAACCGCCAGTGCATGCGTGAGCTCCACGCAAACCAGCGCTAACCCGGTTACAACTGCTTAAAAGTGCCTTAGTCACTTTGATTGACAGGTCCTGTACTCAGTTCAAAAGCAAAATAAAATCCCACTGTGAGTCCCAAACCCAGGACCTTGGAAACAGTAGCCTGCATGACTTACCTCTAAGCCATGACTTTTATACGAGAACATTGTGCTAAAATAAATATATCATGTAATAGTAGGAATGAATGTAAAGGGAATATAGATGTGTAGTACACAAAGCATGCCATTTAGAATTACTATCAAAACTAGTGGATTTCCATAATGGTATTGTGTAAACAGAAACAGCCATGCTAGTTGGAAGCTAGTAGGTAATAATGTCACTATAGCACCTTGCAAGCCACACAGATACTCACAGCAGGATAAGCACTGCCCATACCCCACAACCTCTTACAGGAACACATCTGGACCAAGTAATAAAATATGTGGAGCAAAGGCCCAAAAACAGGGACACATTACAAATAATGTTACAACAAACGCAGACAGTTCAGAGAGTAACAGGGTCTGCACTTTGTGGGATGTTTGGAAGGGTATGCAGTCTGAAACTTGAATGTTTGTCACCATATTCTGACTTGAGCCCAGAGTGACTTGCCAGAAAAAGGTGTGCATGAGATATTGACCAAAATATGAGGCAGAAATGTGGACAACCTGCAAATATCTGTACACATGACGGGTCTGACACCACCATATTTGAATAGTTAAGAGCCTGGACATAGCAACAGTGAATGACTTACAGGGATGCCCCACAGACCCCATGTGAAATGTACAAACAGTAGGCAGAAAGGTGTAACACATGCAATGGTAACTATGGAGTCCTGAAAGTATTCATCACTTGCATGGCAGAAAAAGTGTAGTAATACATATGCTCATGTTAAACCACAATCACAACTGCAGCATACCAGACATTTTAATGGGTGTACCCCACTGATATGTACCATTCCATGAGGCACATAACAGATGAACCTGAAAGTCTCTGGGGCCTGCTCAGCAGCATACTCAAATACCCTAATAGATGTCAAGGCCCACACCATGGCCAGACCACACTGCATGCTGTAACACCCTAGCAGATATAGCAAGCATTCCAAGGTGTGAATGTACATGGAAAATAGGAAAGCTACAGCAGCACACTACAGTCAAGACACCTAGCAGGCATACAAGTAGTGACTGTAAAGGGCAACTATTGAAGCCTTAGCAACAAAGTGCAAGCAAAAGTGAAAGGAAAGCACACACACACACATTAACAGTAGTAGTAGTTGTAGGTGTCAGTGTACATACACAGTTAGTACAGGAAAATGGAGAAATGAATGGAGGAATGTTAATCTACAACACACCTGGAAATATGAGAGAGATACCAACCTTTACACTCACAGAACATTGTCCACAGCATAACAGCATGGTTAAAATCTGAAAGGGCTACGCCTATCTCACATACCTTTTTATAGCACTGTTCTGAAATCACAGTGAGAACTGCAATCAGTACACAAGTGGCTGCATGCAATTAGCAAATGCTGGCTAACAATTGGTGCAGAGGCCATCACATGGGCATATGCAGATACCTACAAAAGTATGCTGTACTCCCAGTCCACACATGCAATACTTTCATTGCACCCTGAGAAGGACGTGAGAGAAAGACAGACAGAGAGAGAGAGAGAGAGAGAGACAGAGACAGAGACAGAGAAAAATGCAATTAAGCAGACACAAACAAATTGTTCAGCAACAGCCACCTGAAAGCTGACAACTGGGAAGTGGAGCAGCAGGACAGAGAACCAGATGGCAACACAAGCAGCTGTGACAAACACAGGTAATGTAAAGTAATACTATAAAGGTCTACATACTGTGAACCCTCCATATGTGTCATTGGTCTGTATCCATATGTATATGAAGATGTGTAAAGGGCAGGGGACATACAGCAACTATCAGTGAAGGCTGTACATACATTTGTATGTGAGAGCATCTATGTGCATATATCAATGTTGGTTGATTGTAGGTTGTAGTGCCATGTACAAAGTAGGTTTCACAGTTATGTATGTTTAGCAGTATGTTAGTGTGTGTATACAGTATGGTAGACAAACATGTTGATATACCTGTCTAACATATGGATACGTATGTATGTCAACATATGTATGTGTATATATATATATATATATATATATATATATATATATATATATATATATATATGATATGCATATATGTATACATACATAGAGAGAGAGATGTAGGAATACATAGACAGATGTAGATATAATATTGTACAAACATATCTATGTAATGCACACATACAGATATAGATATATGTAGATACATATACATAGACAGACTGATCTGACTATCTACAGGTATGACTGTATATGACGACCTGCAACACAGCCTGTCCCACCCCCTCTGTCACTCACACCCTCTCTGTGTCCCCCCTCTCCACATCTATAGCAATATATGTACATCAATATATATATGTGTATATGTATACAGACATAAACATATATATATATATATATATATATATATATATATATATATATATATATATACATATAGATATATCTATATACATATATATATATATATATATATAGAGAGAGAGAGAGATGTATATGAATTCTGAGTGAGGCACGTGTACAGATGTATTGCAACAGGTGCCTGGTGACAAAGGCATGGAGTGAACACCAGTGTCAAAACCGGAGTACCATACCACATTCCAAATCACCTACACCAGTAACCACCAGATATGTGATTGGCTGCCCACCACTGCATGTGTCAGGGTGAACAGGGTCATAAATGTGTACAATAGTGGCCCCAATGATATTCACAGTGGCACACTATCCCTGGAATACCTGCACATGGTATGTGTCAGCGGACATGGTGTGTCAGCTATGGACATGTAGGTCGGTGTACCTGTCCACACCACATAATGGATGCCATGGTATGGACCTCACATGACAGCTACAGATATGGAGAAGGACACAGTGACATGTACAACACTGTGACAATGCACTCAAACACATTACCAATGCACAGTGACTGACAACACCACAGAGTACACATATACTACCCACATAGAGGTTACCACTCCCGGATTTACATATGTAAGTCACACCCATGACAGATGTCCAACAACCATAGTAACACCTCACACCATCCACAACCTAAATGTCTGCTGTGTGTCGTCCGTGCCACTGCAATAGAGTGCACATGTGGAGGTAAAAGTTCCTACCCACAGATAAGACATACCCTGCAATAAACCACACAGTGTTAAGAAGCAAGACTCCCCATGAGTACATGTCACACATACCCCTGCTGAATGTTAATCAGATAGGTAATATGCCATATGAGTCACCCTGTGTAACTGTGTGACAGCAGCAGGTACCATCACACCACATGTGTCACAATGGTCAGGGTAGCAGAACAGTATGCTGCTGTAGTCCCAGGGGCAATAGCATATTGTATAGTATTGTATTGTAATGTAATGTATTGTGTTGTATTGTATTGGTATGTTGAGGTGCCTCCTTCGTGGAGTGGAACCACTGCTGCTGTGCGCCAGTGTACAGGTACATATCCTGTAGTCAGGCTAGTGTTACATAGCACTTCTATATGTGTGTTTAGCTCCTGTCAGAGTTTATGTAGCATGCATCTGGGGATACCATCAGGCCCCATTCATGTTGTGTATTCTGCTGTCCTGAGGATGGCTCTCACCTGGACATCTGTGATGACAGGGAGGTTACAGTCAGCTGGGATAACTATGTCTTATTTTGGGGGAGAGGACGGGGTGACACCTGCACTGAACCTGTCTGCCACAATGTTGTCAATATCTGTGGTGTCAGTGAAATATGTGTTGTTGTGTACTAACTATGGGCATAGAGGATGGATCCTGACCAGGTTGCTAACATAACTGAAGAAGGCCTTCTGGTTATCTGTAGTGTCCCTCTTGATTTCCCTCTCAAAGTTGCCCATGGATGTTTGTATGATGGAAAATAGATCCTTACTAGTGCTGCTCAGACATGCCCTCCCTTTATGGAATTATGCTCTGTCTTGCAGTAGCTTCCATCTTCTGTAATACAATCTGTCTATGGCTGGGGTCCACCAGACAGGATGCTGTCCCTTTGTGGAGAGTGTCTTGGTCATATATGGGATTGCATGATCCATGCATTCTCGGAGATGTCTGTAGAAAGCAATTGTGTAGGGGTCAGCATTGTGGGTTGTATCTGCCACTGGCCCAGTGGGCTGAAAGGATACCATGTCACTGTTACAAAGTGTAAAGTTTGTATCTGTAATGTTATGCACTATAGTCATTTGTGCTGGTGGTGGAGGTGGGATATGTATATCCAAGGCAATCAGTGTGTGGTCAGCTCACAGTAATTGATGATGTAGGCCATACAGTACCTAGATACAAACCCCCAGAGTGAGGAAGTGCTCTTAACCTGAATCAGTGTTCTGACTGCTGGGGTTTGGTAGTATGTCATATGGAGTGTGCCAGGTACTGTTGCACAGCTGCTGGCTGAGCACTGATACCTGGCCATTTACATGTGTATCCACCAATAGACAGACAGATGCTACATATGTGAGATATGTTGTATCATAACAGTCGAGTAGCATGTGTAGTATGTGTGCCAAATTCTGCTGACATATATTGCTGATATCAGGTTATTTTCTTTCTCAGGTACATGGCCCACCTGCGGAATCCCACCTACTCCACAGCTGAGGATGAGGAGATACACCAGAGCCTGGTGCGGGATTATGCAATACTCTTTTCCCGCACCAGCCAGAATCAGCAGGAGAGGGCTGCACTGTGGCAAGACCTTGTCCGTCGGGTAAATGACATAGGCACGCATAATAGGACATATGAGCAGGTACGACATCACTGCAGTGATTTAATCAGACATGTCCGTCAGCGTACGTCAGATATCCACAGGCAACAGGTCGCCACAGGTGGTGGGGTGGCTACACATCCCCCACTCACCAGACTGGAGGGACTACTCATGAGTGTAGTGGCTCCAGTCTGCCAGCAGCAACAACAGCAGCAGACATGCATTATGATGGAGGCTGGAGCCACGCAGCAGCAAGACAGTGAACGTGCAGGTAATATGCCATATGTATAGTTGACTGTTGTGTACACTGGTAGTTAATGCATGTGTGAGGTGTGTCCTTGGTTTGTAGCTGTCACCATAGTATTTAATGTGCAAGTGTGATATCCTCAATATTAGCAGCTGACCTGTGAAAGGCGACTGTTGTACTACTGACCTGTATCATACTCAGTAACAATGGCACAGTTGTGCCCACTGACATTAGTTTCTTCACGTCTGCAGGACCCTCTGGTATAACAGCAATGCAGCCTATCCATGCTGGTGAGTGTGTATTAACAATTCCTGTAATAGTGTTGATAGTAATAGTACTATTTGGCTCACTTAGTAGTGCTCTTTGTATGCATGTAGGTGTGTCTGTGTCTGTGTGTTGATATCACGCATACTGAGTACTGTACAATTGTGTGAAACTGAGTGCATGTGTGCATGTGTGCATGTGTGCATGTGTGCACCTGTGCATGTGTGCATGTGTGCACGTGTGCATGTGTGCACATGTGCACATGTGCATGTGTGCATGTGTGCATGTGTGCATGTGTGCACCTGTGCATGTGTGCATGTGTGCATGTGTGCATGTGTGCACCTGTGCATGTGTGCATGTGTGCACCTGTGCATGTGTGCATGTGTGCATGTGTGCATCACTAGTAATGTGTAGACATTGTAAACTGTGTTTCCTGTTTCCCTCCCACAGGTTCTGTTGCTGCTCTGGTGTCATGTAGCAGGGAACCTGAATCAGGTGCCGTGGGTACTGATAATGATGACATCTGTGTAATGGCACAGGAAAGTATGCCAGGGTCCGCCATTGGTCAGCCGATTGACAGTACCCAGCTGTCGACCCCATCAATGCACACAGTTATCCTGCCAATACACCCTTTGTCACCAATGTCCCTAGGTGATGGACAGCATACAGTGGGCATTGACCAGGGTAATGTGATATCTGTGGCACATGCCTCCCCACACAGCAGCCATGGGCATGGCCCAGAGATGGTACCACACAGACAGATGTCCAGGGGTTCTTGTGGGGGCATCCGTGGGCGTACTGCCCCTGTCAGACGTGCCCACAGAGGTCTTACAACCTCAGCTATGTTTCGGGCTGTCATGCAGGCACAGTCACGTATGGAACGGTACACCAGACAGGGTCTGAGGGAGCTGACAGCATGTCGCACAGCCATGACTGACAGTATGCATGACATTGCAGCTGCCATCCGTGATTTCACCGATGTCATAGACAGACGTTGTGGGGACATATTAGACCGGTTCCACAACTACATGTCCATGAGCCAGGGCGATGGTGGGCGGTTGAGGCATCGACGTGGCCGTATGCCAGCAACAGCAGCAGCTGGCAGTCGTCGCGGACGACAACAGGGCCGCGGCCGCCACCATAGTGCCAGCAGCAGCCCCAGCAATGCTGGGTCTGTGCTGTCATCAGACCGCCCCAGGAGACCACGTGCACGTGGCTCTGGCCGGGCCCGACAGGGATCTGTGTCCAGTCAACGAACACCTGCTTCTGATGACAGTACCCAGTCTTGGTTGGTACTGGATATGGTCCGTAGCACTCCTGCAAGGCACAGGTACTGTGTCCGTGGCCAGAGACACTGATCTGTATGACCTGGCAGGTACAGTCTGTGGCTGTCCACAAACACCAGTATATGGCAGCCATGAGGTGGAACTGTGTGCATCCATACACACATGCGAATTGACAACACCTAGGGCTACCGCATACACGCACACACTGCATCAACATTGCCCCACCTTCTACTGCTGTCCCTCACCAACACACATACACATACATGTCAATTGGTGGTATCAGTGGCTGACTCAGGCATACCAAGTTCACACCCTGTGCATATGATGAAACTGTGCCACCTCCTGCAATCTGTAACAACTGTGCAGGTACAGGTTAACATGTTGCTGATGCACAGGGTGACCACATAGATGTGTAGTAATAGTATCATGTTGTTAACAGTACTGTGTGCTGAATTAATTGTGGGTATATCACAGCATGCCTGATGCAGTAAGTGTGTGATTGTCATGTCCTGTTGTCTACACCCATGGTAAGTACCATAGTGTATCATCTGCACATGTTGGCATACTGGTGGTAATGATGTCAACAGAAGGCTACATACATAGGTAGCACAGGGATAAGGTAATGAATGTAGTAATACGCAATGATGGACATGTAAATTGCAAGTGGCATGTTGCCCACACTGGACTCTGCAATGCAGATGTTTGAGGATGTTGATATGTGTGCAGTACTACACGACTGGTACAGGACACACAGGAGCACCCTAGCACTGCATGCTCACATCTCATACCATGCTAGACAGCCCCAACACACAAAACTAACTGTCACAGGAGGGAGAGTCCCCATATATGTCAGGGATAATGTGGTGGCAGGCCAGGTAGCATACATCCTACTAAGTATGGAACCACTGAGTGAAGACTCAGTGTCTGTTATTTGACATGTGTATTACTGCAGGTATGAGCACATGGGTTTCCATCCAGTTATTGTACATCCTGACAGTACATGGTCTGTACACTTGTGTGCACTGAGACTGGACCCTAGCCATCTGACCCATGTATTTCCATGTACATGTGCATAGTGCCTGCATATTTGCAGTGTTACCTACTGGAACTGGTACAGCTTGTTTGTTGTACAATGGACTACATGCAGCCCTGTTTACTGTAGCTTTGTTTGCATGCATGTTTGCTTGCAATTACCCTGGAATACTGATCACACCTGCAATGCATAGTTATAGAGCTTCTGTGGACTTCTAGTGCCATCTGCATAGCTTACTATATGTATGTCCATGTCCCACTTGACAGGATGTCACTGTTTGTCCTGTTCACATGTACATTGCCTGTGACACATTGCATATGACTTACCTGGCATGTGTCCACGTGAGCAGTCATATATGCTACTGCTAACTAATCACAGGCACTACACCTTCACATATTCATCTTCTGTTGAACTACCTGCTTCGCTAGGGATGGCCTGCACCTGTCACCCCTGGGCTTTCAGATGTTGGCAAAGGCTCTTGCTACCCCCATAGTGCCTATGTTAGGCAAGGCTCAAATGACAAACCCACCTTCATAGGTATCACAAGGGATAAGAAACTAAGAGTAATGCTACCCAACGCCAGAAGTCTAAACCTCCAGATGCATGCACCCAAAACACTCCTTGCATGGAGAACATCGATATCTGTGCAGTAACAGATGCCTGGTTTAGGGCTACTGAGAGCACACCAGCACTACCAGGTTTAACCTGGTTGATTTCTTTGAAACGGTCACCAAGGCCATTGACGAGGGGAAGGTGGTTCACACAGCCTACCTGGACCTCGCAAAAGCCTTCACAACAATACCCCACTTGGGCATTCTAGAGAAGCTCACCAGCTTAAATATAAGCCCCTATGTCACTAGATGGATTGCACAGTGGCTCAAGGACAGAACCCACATGGTTAGAATTGCTGGAGCCATGCCAGACTCCAAACCAGTTACGAGTTGTGTCCCACAAGGCTCAGTCCTGGGACCTCTCTTGTTTGATATATATTTATTGGAGGTACAGGCCAACACGGACGGACTGTGGCTGACCAAATATGCAGATGACTGCGAACTGGCCACCATAATCGACTCTCCAGCAAACACAAGCATCTTCCAAAGGGGCATCATAGAAACAGACAACTTGTGCCAGAGCCATGGCCTTCAGCTGAACAGTGTTTAGAAAGGGGAATGTGCATCCTGTAGTCTGTTCACCTAGTTGCCAAAAGAGACATTTTCCTCACACACACTAACCCCCCCCTCAGCCAAAAACCCACACTTGCCAATTGCAGGATTCAAACCCCTATCGGGCTATGTTATGACACTCGAGACGGACACATTAGCAGAGTGTGCTATTCGTATTACTGGGAGGCTTCCTTTCTCTTGCTATACTTATAGGGTGCTGACATCATCAGTGTTTAGAAAGGGAAATGTGCATCCTGTAGTCTGTTCTCCTAGTTGCCAAAAGGGGCCTTACCCTCACACACACTAACCCCCCTCAGACAAACACACACACTTGCAGGATTCAAACCCCTACCTAACTATATTATGACACTTGAGACGGACGCATTAGCAGAGCGCGCTATTTGCATTACTGGGAGGTTGTCTTTCTCTTGCTGTACTTATAGGGTGCTGACATCATCAGTGTTTAGAAAGGGAAATGTGCATCCTGTAGTCTGTTCACCTAGTTGCCAAAAGGGACATTGTCCTCACACACACTAACCCCCTCAGCCAAAAACACACACTTGCCATTTGCAGGATTCAAACCCCTATCTGATTATGTTATGACACTTGACACGGACACATTAGCAGAGTGTGCTATTCGCATTACTGGGTGGTTTCTCTTCTCTTGCTGTACTTATAGGGTGCTGACATCATCAGTGTTTAGCAAGGGAAATGTGCATCCTGTAGTCTGTTCACCTAGTTGCCAAAAGGGACATTGTTCTCACACACACTAACCCCCTCAGCTAAGAGCACACAATTGCCATTTGCAGGATTCAAACCCCTATTTGATTATGTTATGACACTCAAGACAGACATATTAGCAGATTGTGTTATTCGCATTACTGGGAGGTTTCTCTTTTCTTGCTGTACTTATAGGGTGCTGACATCATCAGTGTTTAGAAAGGGAAATGTGCATCCTGTAGTCTGTTCTCCTAGTTGCCGAAAGGGACATTTCTTTCACACACACTAACCCCCCTCAGACAAACACACGCACTTGCAGGATTCAAACCCCTACCTAACTATGTTATGACACTTGAGACGGACGCATTAGCAGAGCGCGCTATTCGCATTACTGGGAGGTTTCCTTTCTCCTGCTATACTTATAGAGTGCTGACATCATCGGTGTTTAGAAAGGGGAATGTGCATCCTGTAGTCTGTTCTCCTAGTTGCCAAAAGGGACATTTCCCTCACACACAATTGCACACACACTAACCCCCCTCAGACAAACACACAATTTTGCCCTTTACAGGATTTAAACCCCTCCCTAATTATGTTATGACACTTGAGACGGATGGATTTGCAGAGCACGCTATTCGCATTTCTGGGAGGTTTCGCTTCTCCTGCTGTACTTATAGAGTGCTGACATCATCGGTGTTTAGAAAGGGGAATGTGCATCCTGTAGTGTGTTTTCCCAGTTGCCAAAAGGGACATTTCTCTCTCACAGACCAACCCCACTGAGCATTTACAAGATTCAAACCCCTACCTAACTATGTTATGACACTTGTGACGGACGCATTAGCAAAGCGCACTATTTGCGTTACTGGGAGGCTTTTCTTCTCCTGCTATACTTATAGAGTGCTGACATCATCGGTGTTTAGAAAGGGGAATGTGCATCCTGTCGTGTGTTTTCCTAGTTGCCAAAAGGAACATTTCTCTCCCACAGACTTACACACACACCGACCCCACTCACTCACACTGAGCATTTGCAGGATTCAAACCCCTACCTACCTATGTTATGACACTTGTGATGGACGCATTAGCAGAGCACACTATTCACATTATTGGGAAGTTTCTTTCCTCCTGCTGTACTTATAGGGTGCTGACATCATCGGTGTTTAGAAAGGGGAATGTGCATCCTGTGGGGAGGCAGACACCAAGCACACTCTGGATAAGCTGACATTCCCTAGGGCAAACAGCCTAGTGTTGACCTCTACACCCATATGTTTAATTGTCAAATGCACATTATTTGTTGCTGATAGACTGTTTGCACATCTTTATTGCCATAGCATTCCCTGTTTGTATGAACAACTTTTGCATCTGTGGAAGATGTTTGCATATGGGAGGGATCCACTATATCACGTATGTCTCTGTAGTCATTTAACTGTGTGCACTGGGCAGACTGCTGTAATGTGGTTGGTTCCTGGAATAACACGTAAAAATACCAGATATGTGTGTCCAACTGCTAAACTGAGATTTGGCCTAAGTGTGTGAGCATGCCCAGTTCAGCCTTCCCATGGCATGTTGTCTGACATATGTCTCATTTATCAAAGTGTGTGAGCATGCCCAGTGTGAGCATTCCATATGTTGGACTCTGCAGCCCACCACATTTGTGGATGAGTGTGAACTTCAACAAATATCACCCGTTTATGGTTGTGTGTTGTGTGTCATGTTGTGTAGTTACTGTACAACTGCTTTGTGTGTGAACACAACAGGATTATACTGTGCCTGCAGTGTTTGCATGGGATACTTTGCATACTGTTGTCAACATCCTTTCACACTGACCTAACACTGTAGTACTGTATAGTGTACTGGTAGTACTTTGACTGTGGTGGACAGTATCCTGGGCTTTAGTGCTATCACTGCTTTACATTTCGATAGTGAGCACAACAGCCTGGTTAGGGGCCAGTTGTGTACATCTGACCATGTTGCATTCTGTTCAGATATGAACTACTTAAACCAGGCTTGTCCAACATTGGTAGTGTATTCCACAACATAGGTGTACATTTGCAAACACTAGCGATGTGCCCTAGTCCATGTCTAATGCTAGTTGGAGAGTGTGTTTGTCCTTCAACACACATTGTAAGTGGAGTTTGCCATGACATATGTCATGGTTAGTATACTGTGCCTCTGTCTACCTGTGACATGACAGTGATACCCAGGATAAAGCTACCATCTCCTATCCACTCATCAAGATTCCTATTGAGGAAGATTGATAAGTGACTCTATGGGTAGCCTGTACTGGGAGTTCACTCATGGGTGGGGGTGGCTTCTGTGTTATGGATCATGCAGTGCAGCTTGTCCTATGTAAGTCAGTGCTGGGGTTCAGGTCTCTCATGTGCATAGCTCACTGCCATTCAGATTGTACAAGGTGCAGCACGTTTATTGATACCAGCAACACAGGCAACACATGACATCTGTGCAAGCTCTTTGATACTCCTGGTGAGGTACTGTTGGGGACTTTAAGGTTGATGGAGGTGTCTGCTGAGGTACATCCCACAGGGGCTATTGTAGTCAATTGTACCACTGATGAAGGATGACTGCAGAGCCACAATGACCTCCCCTTATCTAGATCTGACAACCTTCATGATTAGGTGGGTATATGGTATGTTTCTGTAAGCACTACAGCACATGTTTGTCCAATGCAGGATATCTATCACCTTGTGTCCCCAGGTCTCTCATTACATGTTAACTACATAATGGGTTAACACCTATGTGGTAATTGGTGGGCACTTACTGTATATCCACGGGGTTGACTATACACTTTTCTGCAATTAGCTTGCTGACATGGCTATGGCACCAGTTGTCTGTTTCTATGTGGCCCTTTTGTGGGATGCTTGTGTCAGCTGGTGTATCATATGTGGTGAGCAGTTTGTAGTCCTCTGCAAACATGTTCAGACACAGTCCTTCCATGTTTGCCTGTACCTATGGGACATATATACCAGACGAGGGAGATCCCAGGACCAAGCCTTGTGGGATGCCAGTTATATCTGGTTTGTAGTCTGACATGGCTGCAGCATGTCTGACCATGTCTGTTCTGTCCTTGGTCTGGTTTGCAACCCCTCTACTGACATAGGGGTTTATATTTAAGCTGGTGAGCTTATCTATAATGAACATGTAGGGTATTGTATAGCAGCCTTTGCAAGGTCCAGCTACGCTGTGTGGACCACATTGCCCTCATCAATGACCTTAATGACTGTTTCAATTGAGTCAAACATGTTTAGGGGCAGGATCTGCACTTAAGAAAGCCACACTGGGTAGGGTCCGGTGTCAGTAGGTCCCCAATATCTTTATGCCTGTGGTACATGCTGATCCTTTCCATAGCTGTGCAGACCGAGCTTCTCTGGATTCTGGGGTAGTAGTTTTCAGTATACATTCAGGCAACACCTTTGTTGAGAAGGACCACTGTTGTTGTACACTGCTCTTTGGGTACATATTCTGTGGTAAGGCTGACATTGAGCAGTAGTGTGATTTGGCATTCCATTCATCTTGGAGTCCATGTTGCACTAAGCCCAGGACACCAGCTCATACCATTGCTGCTGTGTGTTTTGCTTTGTAGATACTGGCTGTTACCTCAGCATCTGCAATGTCAGGGGGCCAGCAGTCTGCTGGGATAGATATTCTGCATTGGGGTTGCACTGCACCTGTCAGGATGTATGTTGGCAATATGTGTGTGTGTTTGTGATATTTGTGTGATTCAGAGCATATCTGTGAATTCCCAACATAGTTCCTACCATCAGTTGTGAAAGTCTTGGGATTATCCTTAGTGTCCTGTACAATTTGTATCTTCATAGGTTCATAGGTTCATACTAGGCTATCCACCCTAGGGCATTTGTTAGCCTAGCCAGAGTGTGTGTGGCTTTTGCCACCCCTTGCTATGTGAATATTATGGCCATTTATGATTTGCTTTGCTGTGCCTCTGTCTGGACATGACACAGTGAAGACCCCCAGTGTAACTCTACAATCATCCATCCACTTGGCAAATTCCTGTTGAAGAGTGTCAGTGAGGGGCTCTGCCTAACATGGAGTGGGATTCTGGTCCAGGGTGTGGGGAGCCTCTGGATTATGTATCTGTCCCACCAGCACATCCTATTTCATTATTTGTTGAGGTTGACATCTCTCACTCTCACAGCTCCGATGGCTTTGAGTTTTCTGGGGTGGAGCATGTCCATTACTCCTGTGTTGGGCATGGCCTTCTACAACAGGCATGCAATGCCTCTGTGTAGGCAGTATGTGACTGCATTCAGCTGGGGTGTCTACAGCCAGGCAGCATATGACATATATTTGAGACCCTTTATCCTCTTGGTGAGGTACCTTTGAGGTCTTTCTAACTGCTGCAGGTGTCAGGTAAGGTACATCCCATATGAGGCATTGTATTAGTTTATGGGTGTGATAAGAGAACAGTATAGGGGCACAATGACCTCTTTTGACGTAGATGTGAATCCTTTCCTGATACGGTGTCAAATGTAGACAGTCTTCCTAGCCACATTGGCAATGTGGGTGTCACATAACAGGTTACTGTCCACTTGTGTCCCTAGGTCCCTGGTTACTCCTTCCATACATAATGGTTTACCACCTATGTGGTAATTTGTGGTACCTTGTTTGGTATTTGGTGGGACATTCATACTGTCCAGTGTCTTCAGGACGGCTGGGTGGGGTTCCTGTGTGTGAGAGTGTGGTCTGTAGCATGCTACAGACTGTACAGCAGTCTTGCCTACAGTTAGTTGCACATGGGTGGACTCCAATGCCTTGTGCATTGTCAGTTACCTGGACGTATGGGTGTCTGTGCTGAATATGGATACTCACCCTCCTTTTATGTTTTGTTCCAGGTTTTGGGGCCATGACACATGATATGTGGTATAACCTGGTAGTGCTGGTGTGCTGTCAGGAGGCTTGCAGCAGGTTTCTGTCACTGCACAGACATCGATGTTCTCCATACTGGGGATGGCCTTGGGAGCATGCATATTGGGGTTTACACATCTGGCATTGGTCAGCATTACCCTTATGTTTCTTTCCACTTATGTTTTCTAGGGTGGTGGGTCAGTCTTTTCAGCCTTGCCTACAAAAGGCTCTATGGAGGTGGCAAAGGCCTTATCCAATATCCAGACGCCCATGCCTAACAGGTGCAAGCCATCCCAAGAACAGCTGCGTGGCTTGTCAAGCATGACATCCCAAGCAGACAGACATTGATCCCTTTGGAATGACACCAGTAAGTGTGCCACTTGCTATGACTGATCATTCCGTGTTTGTACTGTGGCATTATTCTTGGTAAGGGTAGGATGCTGCAAACGGTGAGTGTCATACCGGCCTGGACTACATAATCAGAGAGCTCATCTATGTCTCTTTTCATGTAGTCTAGGGAGGTACATCTCAGGTCATTCACACCAGCATGGACTATGACTGCATCATATTTCTACTTGCTTTGGAGTGACCTGCATACTTCTGTTATGTGGAGTATTGTGGCAGCCTACAGGCAGCTTACTGTACCCTTTCCCTTGTTCAGTCTGGTGTGCGGGACAGCAGTGTGTCTGACTATGGAGTCATCTATTACAACTGTATCAGGCATGTTGTTTCTCCTTCTGGCCTGTGACTGTTTGGCACACCAGCTTTGTGTACTATGTGTTGCATGTGCTATGTTTGGAGGTTGTTTGATTGGGTGTCTGCTTTAGAGGCCTCTGTTGGTGTACTGTGTTTGTAATTTGTGCCTCCGGGAATGTTTTTCTGTGTTTATGTGTTTGGTTTGCAGTTGTGATAGGTCTATGTGGGACTGTGTTTGTGGTGTGTGTGGTTACCCTCTCCTCCTGACTAGTTTTGGGAGTACTGAGTTGAGGGAGCTCAGCCTCCAGTTTGGATAGATGGTTGCATCTCTCACATATATTTGTATTTCTTGGGTGGAGCTGGGGTTTTCTGTGTACTTGGGGCAGGTGTAACATTGCCTCAGGATTCACAGATTCAACTTGTTGTGGCTAGCCTTAGTGGATTGTATGTGTGGACAGATTTTATTGCCATACTACTGATCAGTGATTACTTCATTGTTTATGTTTGCTCTATCATGTAGTAGCTTACTCATTCTCTTGCATGGTTTGGTTATGGCTGGTGTCAACCATGCAAGATTCCTGCGTGTATGGCATTGTGTCTTGTTTTAATTTAGGATTGCATAATCCAAGCATTCCTGGCAGTGTTCATGGAATGGCTGTATTACAGGTTCTGAGGTGTGGCCCATATTTTGCACCTGCACAGGACCTTTAATGGATTCCACATCAGTTTGGAGGAGTGCAAATATTGCTTTACACATGTTTTCCACTGTGGTTTTCTGGCCAGGGACTGTGGTCAGGATTTGTATATCCAGTGTGATTACTCTATGGTCTGGTTTTACCAGTGAGCAATACACTTCTCATCTTGCCATCCAGTACCCATGTTGCTGATTATCACATCCAGTATGCTTACCCCTATTGTGGGAGTGGTACGTTGTTCCTGGGCCTTTTGGTTTATGGATTCTATGAACTTTTGTCCTACACTGTTGGAGCTAGTATAATGCTCCCAGTCTATGTCTGGGTATTTTCAGTCACCCAATATAATGTGGTTTGGAGGACTTGATATATTCATGTATTCCAGCATAGGCCAGGTGCAGTTCCTGGTGTTGGGACAGTAGTCTGTAGCAGGCTTTAAACTGGGGGGCAGTTTTAGCCACTGTTACTTGACCATGGCTAGTCCATGCTGCTTTTTGTTGTGGTACCAACATGGGGGTGTGGTTATCCTTGACAATTCATGCTAGTCACCCTCCTTTTGTAGCTTGTTCCATGTTTTGAGGCTGTACAGCACAGTATGAGGTGTAACCTGGTAGTGTTAGGGTGCTGTTGTGAGCCTTGACTCAGTTTTCTGTTACAGCAGATATCAACATTCTCCATACTGGGTGAGTTTAGACTGCATGCATCTTGCTGTTTTGACTTATCCCTTATCTTATTCTTATCCCTTCTGATACCTATGGAGATAGGTTTGTGTTTTGAGCCTTACCTATTCAGGGCACACTGTGGGTAACAACAGCCTTTGCCAGTATCCATACGGCCTGCACTGATAGGTGCACGCCAGTCCTAGTAGGTGGTGCATCATGTCATGCTCAGCATGTCATCCCAGGCTGGCACACATTGGATCCCCTTTGACTAACTGCGATACTTCAGTCAATTATTGCACTTGATCATCTCATTGTCATGTTGTGGCATGATGCTTGGTGAGGGTAGGATGTTAGTCAGGGTCCTCAGGTGTGCATATAGTACATGGTGTTACATTACTTAACACATAGCATTCATGCCTCAGGTGGTGCTGCAGGGCTGCCTCTGTCGGATGCGCATATTACACTTCCCTGTACATGTTTGAGAGCAGGTTGTGTCATGTTAGGCATCCCTGTTACTTTATGAGTGAGTCAGAGAGGGGTATCATTCCCAGGGTTCCTACTGAGCCAGTGTATGTGCTATGCGTTGCCTCTTTGCCAAGGCCAGGGCATACTGGGCACGCCTCCTTCTGCCTACTGGGGCAGGCTCAGGTTGTTCCTCCTCCGAGTCACGCTCTGCCTGTGATGGCCTTGGCAATGGTGGGGCTGTTTGGCCCGGCCCTATGCTGGTCCTGCTGCAGCTGTTTTCGCAAGATCATATTATGTAGCATAGCACATACCATGACAATTTGGGTACATGTAGTTGGTGTGCACTGCAAGGCTCCACCAGATGTGTCCAGACACCGGAACCGTGACTTGAGCAGCCCAAACACACGCTCTATTACATTACGTGTTTGTGCATGTGCCTCATTATGGCGTTCCTGTTCAGGTGTGTGTGCGTTTCTGATGGGTGTCATCAGCCACGGCTCCAGTGCATAACCTGCATCCCCAGCTAGGTGATGTCCCCATTGGCAAATGTCTGGTACAGCTGCGTCAAATACCAGATGTGGGAATCATGGTAGCTCCCAGGACAGCCAGCACACACATTCATTATTATGCCCTGGGCATCACACACGACCTGGCAGTTGATGGAGGGAAGCCCTTGCGGTTGATGTATGCCCTACCCGCCACCGGCTGGTGCTTTGATGCGTATGTGCGTGCAGTCTATTGCACCCACTACCTCAGGGTATTCCGCTATTTGCTGGAAGAGACGCATATTGCTGGCCAATACCTCACGGGCATTGGGGAAATATACATGATCACCGACATGTGCTGACATGGCATCCAGGAACTGGTGCAGTACCCTGGAGGCTGATGCCTGTGATATCCCCATCATATCACCAGTTGGTCTCTGGAAGGTACCTGTTGCTAGTATTCTTAGGCCAACACATACCTTGGTTGCCACTGGGATGGGTTCCCCTCTGTTGGTTGTGTGTGTGAGGCGTGGCCTGCACAGCTCCACTATTTGCTGCTGGAGGTCTCTATCCACTCTATAGCGCTCTACTATCTCCAGCTCATGTAACCCGTGGTAGGTGACCCTGGGCCTGTACACTCTTCTCCGTCTCCTCACTGTGGGTTGTCTGGCACCATCTGCATTGTCACCACCCTCAGCAAGTCGCCTATGTCTCATTATGACAGCTATGGCAGCACCTAACATTTCTGCTCTGAGTTCAGCTTTTTCAGTTTTCACTTCTGATAACTTAACTCCTGTCTTGCAGTGTCTCTTGAGAGAAACATCCTGCACTGCTGTTTGCAGAGTTTTAAGTGCTGGGCTGGGCTACTATTCTGCCTGTGTAATTGCCTGCATCTAATTGTTTTCACCTGCTAGCTCCAGCAGTATTCCCTGCTAGCTTCCTACTAAATCTGTTGCTTCCTTTTTCCTCTCTGTTTCCTCAGGGTGGAGCCGTGTATAAACCAGCAGAAACACGCTCACAGTGGCTTACACACGCGCACACATACTTACACAGTTCAGAATCTGCTTATTCGGATTAAAACGCGTGCAAGCCCGCGCAAACAGTGTTAAACATCTCCCAACACGCTCCCACATGCTCAGTCTGCCTTACACGTGCGCACACTGCCTTACTCACGCTTCATGGCGCGCGCACGTGCGCATACACACCCAGCAAGAAACTTTGCTGTAGGCAACAGTGTACACCTTCCATTTCTTGACTTTCTCATGCTTATTTAGTGGCACACCTCTTTCCATGATATCTGTCTGACATCTGTCATGTAACTCTGACCTCCAATGAACTGCATTTCTTTCTACCATTCCCCCCTGTGATGTCACCTATCTCCTACTCTGTTCCTCCCCCTTCTGTAACTCTTACACTACTCAGACTGTGCTCATTTGCTATGTGACAGTGGAATTCAGTATCCTAACACTCATTTGCATCAGATTGCCTACTAATGCTTAGTTACATGTCTTAGACTCAGCTTCCCCCCTTAGCAACCACTACACGGTGGCCATGTTGGTTTTGGTCTGCTGATCCCTGCATTGACATTCCATGTATTGCATAAAACCCACATTTGTGGGTTTAAAACCTTCGTTTTTATGTTTTATACAGCACAGCCCATTTGCGCGGGGCTGCGCTGGGTTTAAACATCGGTATAAACAAAATTATATTTTTAATATATTTGCATAAGGTTACTTTGCCAATGGCCACATATTTTGCCATTGGCATGCTGCCTGACACATATGCACCCTTTATTTGGAGCTGACATAGCTCCATTGCAGTTTTTGCAGAAACGTACTCAGTTGTCAACTGAGTACATTTCTGCAGCTAAAACGGCTCTTACACGGCCTGTTCTGGGCTTCCTGGATTGCTAATCATCCTCATTTGCATGCTATTCGGCTGCAAGTTAGGTGATTAGCTTATCCATGCCCACTCCGTGTAAGAGCCGTTTTAGCTTGTCTCTTACACGGACTTTGGGCTGTTCCTGGATCGCGAAGGCTGCATGGAGTCTTACACTACTCTTAGACTCCGTGCAAGCCTTCGTGAATCCGGCCCCATATCTCATCTGTTCCATCTAGGAATGCTTTTAACATTTAAGTGTCCATTCAAACCTGGGGGTGTGTCCGCTCTAAGTCTCGCTTGCCATTTTGGTTCCTTGTCTTCGTGTAAAGGGTTGCACTCACCAAAAATAGTGGAAACTTTTTCAACACCATTGAATTTAAAAACACAGTACTGGAGGTTAAATTTACAGTGTTTGGCAAGAGCATTTTTACATTCACCTTTTCTAATCACCTGATAATGCTCTTTAATCCTGTCGCACAGTTTTCTAGTTGTCTTCCCTACATAAAAGGCATTGCAAAAAGAGGACACTCCTAAATAAACAATGTTGATGGAATTACAATCAAATTTGTCCCCAAACTGAAATATAAAATTAAGTGGTTTCAACACATATTTCTCTCCTTGGGCAATGTGTTGACAACAAACATATTTTCCACAGGTGTACATACCTGGGGAACCAAACCTGGGTAAAGAACTAGATGAGGAGTTGGACTCAAAAAGGGACTTTAAGGAATGTTTTTTTTTTTTAAGAAAATGAAGGGCTACTCCCTAGTGCTTTAACTAATTATTGCCTGCTTTTAATAATTCCCCAGTTCTTTGTAATAATGTTCCTGATACCTCCGTGTCTAAATAAATGGAAAGGGGAAACCTATTGCAGTCACTGAATAAGTTGTTCTTAACACTGTTGATCACATACTTCAGGATAAGGGGTGTTTCTGCACCTATAATCTGCCACCTCTTTAAAACAGTTAAAAATAAGCTTTTCAGGGTACTGTTTATGAGTGAACATTTTTATCAAGGTAATGACATTCTTGCAAAAATAGGGCATCATCACTACTGATCCTACTCAGGCAGACAAGTTGACCTTTAACTATATTTCTTTTCATAAAATTGGAGTGCTGGCTTGAGAAGTCAAGGTAACTATTGCAAAATGTTTCTTTCCTATGGATGAAAGACACAGTTTCTTTGGTGATATGTTTAAAAGAAAGGGAAATGTCTAGAAAATGTACTTCATTTCCCTTCCTGGAGAGAGTAAAGTCAAGGAATTTGATGCTGTTCATAAATTTAACTAAAAAAGAGCCAAGTTCATTAGGAGCCCCCTTCCAAATGAAAAAGATGTCATGAATAAATCTGTTGTATAAATAAAGAAATTGAAACCCCTCTAAAATGGGTTAAAGTATTGGTTTCCCATGACTCAGTTCTAGATTGGCATATGCCAGTACAATGTTAGCCCCATTGCTACCCCTTGTAACTGTTGCAAATAGTGTCGTTAAATGAAATAAAAGTTATTTTCCAAAACTAATTTAATTAAGGCTATGTAAGCCTTAATCCTGTGGGAGGTATGTTTGTCCAATTGGCAAGGTAATCAGAAACAAACTGCAAGACTTTTTGTTGTGGAATGCTCATGTATAGAGCAACTATATCTAAAGTGACTAGGCTACAATCACCTGAAATTGCAGGGAACTTAAACAACCCATCTAAAAATTCCCAAGGGTCCTTCAGGTAAAAAGGTGAACTTTGTAACTAACAAAGGGTACAGAAAAGTCTAGAAGTACAGAAATGTATTATGTTGTTATTTTCTTGAAAGCTACAATCTATCTTAACAGAGGATCCTGAGGATTTTTGTGTACTTTGGGAGTACCGAACATTCTCCCTATAGTGGGGAAATCTACTGTCATAAAAATCAAGTTCCCATTCTAAAATTAAACCCTCTTTAAACATATCCATTAAACATTTGTCAATGTAGTAGAAACTATGAGTAACTTCATCAGAAGCAACAATTTTGCAGTGGTCTTTAATAAAAGGTGCTTCATTCATTTTATTTATTTAAGAATCCATATCCATAATGACGATACCTGCCCCTTTGTCTGTTTTCATAATACAAATATTTCTATTATTTCTTAAATTTTGGAGAGCTTTTCTTTCATCGCCTGATAAGTTATACAATTTTCTAACTGATTTGGATGAGAGATACTCATTAATTTCATTTTCACATGTCTTAGAAAAAATGTTCAAGGTGGCATTAAGCAGAGGGTTAAATGTACTCTTCTGTTTTAAATGGGTGGAAGAACCAAACCTTTTATCACTCAATAGATCATTAAAGCCAGAAGCATTAGAACAAAATGATCTCAGAAAGATTCACATATTCATACCTCTCGAAAGTAATGATTGCTAAAGAATGTCCACAGCTTGGCCTCATACTTTTGTACTGGCAAAGCATTAAAGAGAGAAGTTAGAAATTAATTGCACACATTTCAGTTTCAGTCTTCATATCCCTCAGAAAAATCTTAAAAACAGTGATGCAAAAACTGTTATTCTATTAACTGTCTACATTTGTAAAACCAAACTATTTAAAAAGTCTTCCTATTGTTCAGCCTTTTGACCCACTTTTATTTATGGCTTGGACCAGCTCTGTAAGAGCTTGAAAGGCATGTACACATTAAAAAAAACTTGTAAGATAGCAGTAAAACTAGCAAAACAGCATCACAAACACAGATATAGTAAGCACTAAGTCAGCTATGTACCCTGACCATCAGACAAAAGACTTCTGTATCCCTGAAATGCCTGAATCCAAAAGACAAAAGGCAAGGATATGGCACAGTTATCATCATTTGCATAGGGTGTTATGTGTGTGTGTGGTGGAGGGGGGATCAGAAAGCCTAGGCTGACACAAAAGGTGGTGAGTGTGTGTGAGTAAGAAAGAGAAACAGGTAGATATTTGGATAAAGTATCAAATAGCCACTGAGATAGAATGAGCTTTAACCCTCATGAGTGACCCATTTAAACATTATGTGTGTGTGTCTCTATGTACACTCCAAGTGAAACTGGTGTGTAAGTGTCTCCAAGAGCACAACCAAGCACTGTGCTAGCCATGTGTCCTGGTATGTCATACAGGTGTGTACTGTGTATGGTAGAGGTGAAAGTTTATCATCGTCGTCCCTGACCCCAAGAACTGGTTCTGCCAGGAGTGGCCCTTGCATGTCCATACACAGGGTCAGATGCACTGCTGCTACCTGAATATGACTGATGTCTGCTAGATGAGTTCTCCTCACGAGTATTCCCAGGACGAAGACCCCATGGCCTGCAATGTCTGCGTGTGGACATTTCAACCACTGATGTAGAAGTGGAAATAGTGCCACTATAGGAGCATGATCAGGCATAGCCACATTGGCTAACATCAGATGTTGTAGCTGACTTATGCCCACATGGATGCTCTCCCCCTACCAGCAGATGTCCCATGACAGACACCACCCATTCCAATGTGTCATTCATTCAATCCATTGAATCGGCAACACTGTGGAAGCAGTCATGCATATCAGCCTGTGCCACATCTACAACCCTAAGCATTTCCTTGGAGGTCCTATTGGAACAGGCCTATATCTCCATATGTCAAGTGGCACGAAAACACACACTTGGATCAGGTGGAAGATGGATAGCAGGCCTCCTCCAAGCAACCTGAAAAATCCTCCTGCACAGCACTTTATCCACAACTTGGCTATGGCCAAGGTCAACAGGCACTGAAGCCAAGGTCAACAGGCACTGATGCCACAGTAACCACACTACCATGATTAAGTGTAATACACTCCACATGTCCAGTATCTGAGGGCTTACTGGAATGGGTTTGCGTAAGCCTGCTGGCTGTGTTTATGGACTTACAGGCATGGCTGGATGTCAACTTCAGTATCAGATTCAACCTCTGCACCTCCCACCTGTGTCTTTGTTTGGCCACCATTATCATCATCGGAGTCTGCAAATACTCTCACAGCAGGTGGTAAGAGTCCTATATTTCCACTGTCAAGATCACATGTGATAATAAGTAATAAACACGGGAAAGGATTAATAGTTACACTACCACTACAGTTCAGTATATGCTAACAAACTAACATTGGTGCCACTATCACAGATGGTACAGCAATACACACACACAGTCCTGACACCCACCTCACACATACAGATAAATTAATATTTCTGTGAAATGCTCATTAGTACTGAAATAAAAATGTTTTGCTTACCATGTGTAGATGCCTCCAAACTTGCTAGGGAGGATGGTCCTGCAGAAGTTAAGCAAAATGTAAGGACACTATCATCACAAGAATAAAACACAGGGGAAAAATGTTGCTCTTTATTTGTCCAATAACAATACCTGTAACTGAACTTGGATGCTGCATCTACTCCAAGCCCATGTGTAATTAACCAGAATGTATCAATCAATAACTAGTTCACCCCTCCAAAAAAAAAAATAAACTAACTTAAGTATTTCTTTCTAAATCAACTTAAGTATTGCTTTCAATATTTTACTATACAAGAAATATTTAAAAATTGAGACAGGTAAGCCTATCCTGAAGCTCCTCCTAGGACATACTTGTCCTCCCAGAAACAGCAGCACCAACATCAGTCACATGCTACTGTGCACTTTCCACTGAGCATTCTGAATCCCTGACAGTGGACAGGAACTCTTCATTTGGTGTCATTGGTTGCTCTGTAGCAGGCCCTCCTGGTAGTCAGCTGTCCATGGGATACTGCAGCTGTTATGCTCTGGGCTAATGAAATCATGTCTGTAGCCCTTTAATGCACCTGATTATATGTTCTACTGCATCCCCAGTAGAGTTCACATCATTCGCAGTCTGGTTCCAAATTTGCCAGAGATGGCCTGCACCTGTCGCCCTTGGGATTCCAGATACTGGCTAAAGCCCTTGCCACCCCTATAGTGCCTTTTTTAGGCAAGGCTCAAATGACAAATTCATCACCATAACAGGTACAAGCAAGCAAAATTTGAGGGTAATGCTACTCGATCCTAGAAGTCTAAACCTCAAAATGCACTCACTCAAGGCACTCCTTTAAATGGCGAACATTGACATCTGTGCAGTGACAGAGACCTGGTTCAAGGCTCCAGAGAGCACCCCTGCATTACCAGGCTATAATTCATACCACACTTCTCGGTCACCTATCCTGGACCAAAACACGAAGGCGGAGGCGTGTCCATATTCATTAAAGATATCCACACCTCCAGGCTAGTTGCTCAGCATAATGCATCCGAGATTATCCAAGTGCAACTAACTCTGGACAAGACCACAATCCAAATTATAGCTTGCTACAGATCTCCCACCATCCCCCAGGATTCCCACTCCTCATTTCTTGATACACTGGAAAATATTTGAGTACAACCTAACACCATAATAATGGCCTATTTCAACTACCCCACCATTAACTGGGAAAACTGCTCATGTACCAACTCATTTGCTCAATGTTTTCTGGATTTCATAAATTCCAACGTTTTGGATCAACTTATCCACACCCCCACCAGGGGCAGGAATATCATAGACCTGGTCATTACCAACATGGGCAACCGGTGTTCCAGACCAGAGGTCAGTTCCTCATTGGTCAGATCTGACCACAAGCTAATGATCCTAGACATCCACATCCCACCCCCACCCCCCATTAGGGAAACCACCATAAATAATTTCTCCAAAGCCAACTTCTTAAGACAGAAGTGGCAAACTTCACGACACCCATGCAGATGGACAATAGAGGTACGACTGCTAAATCCTACACAAATGCACTTTATAAGCACTTACATGAGTGCATGGATCTTGCAATCCCTAACAGATCCAAGATGCTATCCTCCAAAAAAAGGAAGCCAATCTGGTGGTCCCATGCCATAAACAAACTCTACAACAAAAGAAAGAAACTGTTGCAAAAAAGAGTAAAATACCATGATTGTAGGAACTCCCTGGTCAGCGTCAGTAATAAGCTGAGATCCCTCATAAAATCCTCCAAAGCTAGTTCTGAAAACAAAATCGTCACTGACTCTAAAGACAACCACAAAGCATTCTATAGCTATGTCAAGAATCTCAGTGGCAACACTCAGATCTTCTCTGAGTTACAGCACAATGGCACTAAATATGCAGAACCAACTGATATTGCCAACATCCTGGCAGATAGGTTCAGTGCTAACTTTACCCCCCTCTCACCCCTAAAGGGCCCATCTGTATACTGGAAGAATGAAAAGTTCCTGTAATCATGGCTGCACAGGTAAAAACCACACTCTCCAAAGCCAAGAACACAGCATCCATGGGACCTGACAACATCCCCGGCTGCATTCTACACAAACTACAGAATGAACTGGCACCCCACCTACGTACCATGTTCAATCATAGCCTTACCTCAGGCTTTGTGCCCACTGAATGGTGCACAGTGATGGTCATCCCACTCCACAAAGGGGGAGCCACCACAGACCCCAAGAACTACCGCCCCATTAGCCTGACGAGCCTGGTCTGCATGGCTATGGAATGCATCATAGTGGAACTTATAAACAATGACATTGGTAATCTCCAAATTCCGGACCCCACCCAGTTTGAGTTTGTAAAAGGCAGATCATGTGTCCTAAACCTGATAGACTTCTTTGAAGAGGTCACCAAAGCCATAGATGATGGTAAGGTGGTTCACACAGCCTAGCTAGATGTCGCCAAGGCTTTCAACACCATCCTCCACTCTGGAATTATAGATAAACTCACTAAACTAGGTATAAATCCCTATGTTCCAAGATGGGTTGCCAACTGGCTCACTGACAGTACCCACACTGTGAAAGTAGCAGACTACAAATCCGACTTCAGAGCAGTGACAAGTAGAGTACCATAGGGTTCAGTCCTGGGTCCTCTCCTGTTTGGTATCTACTTCTCAAGTACAGGCTAACACAGAAGGTCTTTGGCTAATGAAGTTCACATATGACTGCAAACTAGGAACCGTAATTGAAACTCCTAAAGATGTGGACATCCTACAAAAGGGCCTCACTGAGACAGATGCCTGGTGTCAAAGCCATGGCCTCAAGCTCAGTGCTAAAAAGTGCATTGTCACCCCCTTTAGTAAAAACTCTGTACCCATGAACTACCACATAAGCAGTAGTCTACTTAACACCGAAAGTGTGATAAGAGACCTTGGGACACAGGTGGACAGTAGTCTCTCCTTTGATAATCACATCTCCACAGTAGTCAGGAAATCCTTCTACATGGCACACCTCATCACAAAAGGTTTCTCATCCAGGAAAAAAGAGGTCATTGTTCCCCTGTACTCGTCATTCATTAGACCCATTATAGAGTACAATGCCTCTTTTGGTATGTACCTCACAAGACATCTACAACAACTGGAAAGGCCACAGAAATACCTCACAAAGAGGATTACTGGCCTCAAACAGATGCCCTATGCAGACCGTCTCAAAAAACTCCAGCTTTACTCCGTTGCATATCTCCTACTCAGAGGTGATCTCTGTCTAACATACAAAGCTATGTGAAACCCAGAGCTGTTAGACATGTTCCACTTAAAGAAATCCCAATCCCTCTGAGCTACATGCTCTAGGGACCTAAACCTTGTCACAACAATAAACAGAACATGCTGGAGGGATAGATTCCTGTCCCAGAGACTTCCCATACTCTGGAACAAGCCACCTATCTATATCAAACAAAGCTCCTCATTAGCACTCTTCAAGAAGAATCTTGATGATTGAATGGGAGATAGGAAATTCACCCCGGGGATCACTTCTGTTGCTCTACTTTACAGGGGCACAGGAAAATTATTTTCTTGGGTTGCAAAAGCCAGGGTACCTTTTTGGCTAGGCTTATATAGGCCCTAGGGCCAATAGCCTAGTACCTACCTATGAACCTGTTCTTACAGAAATATCCCCATGTCCTCTCTCAAGCAGAAAGGCACCATGTTGCCAAAATGATTGGATGATTACATTGTTTTTGGTGTCACTGAAGGGGTATTTGTGGGAATTAGGATGCTTGGGTGCCATAGTCCTAGGTAACATAACACAGAAAAGAAGGATACTACATATACATATGACATAAATAAACATCCTGCTTAGATATAACACATACTATTCATTTTTCAATATCACTCACTGAAGAAACAAAAAACTTTCAAGTTATTCAAATATAAAAAAGGGTTATTTGGTTGTAACATATAACAGTCACAAACAAACAAAGGTTTGATCCAGAACAAGGAGTAACAATAGCAAAACAAACTACTGTAAAGACATTTTGGTTGTAGCAACATGAGATGGAATTTGGCTCTCCACCCCCAAAACAGCAAGCAAATTACATTTCTTTAGCAAAGGAATAAAACATCAGTGAATTGTTATAAGTGCTATCAAACAAACTGTCCCAAAAACATGTGTAGAGACTTACCGCATAATATTCATTTGCATGCAATTGCCAGTCATCCCAGTGACCAGCACTCCTCCAGGTGTCTATGAGCCATCCTAGAAGGCTAACACCCCTGTGTCATTGACAATATAGAATATTTACATTTCATTTAAATAACGATACAAGAGTCCAAACAGAAACATTTGTAACATTAACACTTGTGATAAAAGTAAAGTAAAACTGTGCAAATGAGAAAGTAAAATACCTTGCTAAAAATGCCTATACTATCAGTAAACATCTAAGAAGTGCATACCCATAAAAGTAGTATTTGCTACTGGATATATATATATATATATATATATATATATATATATATATATATATATATATATATATATATACATCCACACCCACATAGTATTCCTAGTAATATGTGTGCATATCCAGTATATAACTGAAAATCGCAATCACACCTTATCAAGATCAGTAGGCTTCTATGCAGATAAATCCAAAGTAATAGCTTACCTTTTTATATTTAAAGTGAAGATGCAAATCAGATGTGAACTCTTTAGAATTGCTGAATTCCAAATATATGGCTCCATGTAGCAGCAGATGTCAACATAGTGCAGGCACTCCCTTATTCTTTGTTGCTAATGAATTGCAACTGTGAATGATTGCTGGTAGGGAGAAGGAAAACACAACAGCAATGCAGACTGCTTTACCTACAGTGAGTGTGTCAGCCAGGCTAGACATGCAAAGTTTAGGAGTAATTGTATCAAGGTTTTAAATGTTAGTAAGCAGCACACATTTCAGTTTCTGCTCAGTAATATCCAGCATCCCCTGAATTTCTTGGAAACTGTATATTACTGCCATTTAATATGCTCACACATTTTAAGGAGAATGATACAAAATGGCTTACAGCATGCATGTCTCAGATCACTGCTCAGATAAGAGAAGAATAAACACTATATAGAGATAAGACAGAGCTGCATTTCTGCAAACAGTAGTCATAAATGGTTGTATAATCACTCATTGTACTACATCTGAAATTAATACATGTGCAAACAACTCAAACGAGTGTACAAGTACCGTATGCCTTGTTAATACTTTGGGTGATTTTGGACTTTTTTGTATGCACAATGATTTTCTTTCTTTCTCTGCTGCAAAGCTGTTTCGGTGCAAAGAGGGATAAGACACCATTACTATGTTTTGAAGGTTCAGAATTGTGTAAAAATCTTTCATGTGTACTAACATAATTTGTAATGTTGTTTATTTTATAGATTTCTATTTTTTCTTTCTTCTTTTCTTTTTGTTTTAATGCCAGTATTTGCACAATGTGCTGCTTAGCACAAACCGGAAATGGATAAACACAATAAATGCCATGCAATATACTTCTTTGATAACCAAATTCTCAACTAATGCTAAACACATTTATCCACACAGCATATACTATATGAAGATCATGGTTCATATCCACCTTTCTCTTTGAAAGATGAAACCTAATTAACACTGCTCACAAGGCTAAAACACGTTTATCTTGCTTTTCTCTTTCATGAAATGCTTACCATTGCACAAACCTGAGGTAATTCTCCACACAAGAAGCAGACAGAACACCTGCAGACAGGATGCAGAAATTCTCTAGTTCCAGAAAGATACTATGTTGCATCTTTTGCTTTCCATCACTCTAACCCACAAAGCGGAACTGAGTGGCACTTAGCAACCTTCCCCAACACATGTAGGTCTAGAACATCTGCAGACAGGGAGC
Source organism: Protopterus annectens (assembly GCF_019279795.1). Classification (NCBI taxonomy): domain Eukaryota; kingdom Metazoa; phylum Chordata; order Ceratodontiformes; family Protopteridae; genus Protopterus; species Protopterus annectens. The sequence goes on along the minus strand of NC_056729.1, from coordinate 618,542,113 downwards.
AATTTCAAAATGGATACATGCTATTAAGTATGTTGGGCACCATTCATACATGGTAAGGGAGGTAGATAGCAGTTAACACACAGAAGTTAATAATGACTAGGAAAATATGCAACTGTTGATTAGCTGTTCCTATTGCAGCAGTTGTAAGTGTAGGGCTCCAATATAGATGGTCCTCAGTTCTAATACAGGAAATTCCAAATATTTTTACTGTTGTTACATTTCACTTTATATTAAATATCATATAAACATTTCACATAATTATAAATAACAATAAGTATGTATAGCAGTGGAGCTCATATGAATTATATGTATGACTGAGGAAATACTGGCTACTATGTTTCTGCAATTATAATTGTGCTATCTGGCCTTGGCTAGCCTTCAGATTTTGATAAGACTCATACACACATGAAATTATAAATGAGGACCTTGTCAGGTCACACCCACACATAGTTAACCCCTCAATCTGTCATGTGTTTTTGCATATAATTCATGAGTATGTCTGAGAAGCACTGCTTTTGTGACAAAGATGGAAAATAACCACTGTGGAAAAAATGTTTTGCCTCTTGTGCAAAGGTTTGAATCCCACATTATAAAAATAAATGTTATCAGTGTATAAAGCTAAACCAAAAATGTGTCAGGTAATGAAATTTATGCCCTCAGTAGATGTGTGCAAAGTTAAATCACCTAACACTTCTATCTGCAAACAACCCTCAAACTAATGCCAGGAGTCAGATTTAACCTTCCAGTTTCAAAAACTGCTTTCCTGTCTCTTTGGCACTCTTGTTTTTTGCTTAATGTCATGCAAACAAGGTTGGTATATTTATTCAGGTTCGGGCACTACTAGTAAATGTAATAACAGGCATTGCCAGGAAATCATTCTTAGCTATTGCTTTTCTTCCTGGTTGGACATGTCTGGTGATATAAGGAAAGGTGCCCAATTTAGGGCACAGAAGTGGGGTGTTGAGGAGTCTAGAATCTTCAAAGAATTCATTGTAAAGTGCCACAGTTGAAGGCTTTGCCAGGGACTATACCAGCTCCGAGTACGAGTCTGAAGCTTGGAATAGTCTGGCCAAGGCTGCCTCCAGTGCAAATGGCATTCCATGCACTGGAAAATGGTGAAGGCATCAGTTTAACAACCTGAAAAGCTGCAAAAAGGATACACTCAAACAGTGGCTGGATGAGATCAGGAGTGGTAACATCCCACAGTTGTGTAAGTACACTGATAAAGAGAATGTATAGTTATAGACAAGACTGATATGCATAATGCTTTTCTCTTGTTCATTTCTCTTTATTCCACAGCCAATGCAGAGATTATGGTGAATAAAGAGCTCCATGCTGAGCATCTAGAGAGACTTAGGGAAGCAAGGGGTATGTATGAAGCACAACAGAAGTATTATTTTAGATTTTAAATGTATTTCTTTTCTATACAGTTGTAGCAAAGTAAGCATGCATATCCTAACTGTAAAAGCAAGCATACTTGCCTCAGTCTATAGCACAAGCCAACTGTAGGAGTCAAGTCTAAGACTGTAGTCAAGTTCATGGGTTCAAATACCACAAGTAACAAATATAGAATAGTAAAATCCTTTAAAATATTACATAAATTAATTTCTACACAAGTGGCATAAATGCCCTGCTGTTAACTTAATCTATATAATTGAACCAATATATGCACACTGCAAGGATCACTTTGAGCAATCATTACTTACAGTTTGTAGTTGTTAAGAAGTATACTTAAATGTAAAAGTTGAGATAAAATACTATATTATTGTGATAATGCATTGTTTGTCATATATGGTGCTACTAATTTTATCTCTTTTTTTTCTCAACCCCCAACCCTTATTTCTTTTTCTTTCTATGTGTTGTCAAAATGTTTCCATTTTATCCATCTCTGACAAATCAGAAAATGATTTACAGCACTGGAAAGTAGGCCAACCACACTGTCTCAGCCTACCCCTGCTGCACCAGCTCCGGCAACAACTCCTAGCATATCCATGACCCAACTTGGCAGTACTGCCTTTGCTGCTCCTGCCCTACCTGTACCATCAGGTAGCATTACCCCAGGAGCCAGTGCTGTGGTACTGTCCAGGAGTACTAGCAGATATGGGGATTTTATCACCCACCTGGAGATCCCAGGGATGGTGAGTAGGGTTGGGCATAGCACCACTGCTGCATGACTATGCTGGATTGAGAGGCTGCTCTCCCTCATGCTTCATAGGAGAAGATGTTAAGTACTCCAACAGCCAGCAGAGTAAGTGGACAGTGATGATAGTCCTGTGGGTAAGGCATGGCATCTGTTGTCCCCTCTCTAATCCAAATCATGGTGTCCCCTTACCTGTTATGTCCCTCAGCATCCCTGTCTCTTGTTTTATTTGTCATGTTTGTTTGTAGCTGCTTCCTCACCTACCCTACTTACCTGACTGAGAAATACCTATATTGAAATAAAAAAAAAAATCGGCCTATACGTAGCTCTCCATATTGCACGTGTCTTCTTGACACACTTGATTCAGTCCAATTGGCTATACAACATGATTGTATTGTTGTCACCCCCCTTTGTTGAAGTGATAGTCCAAATTCACCTAATATTCTATACATATTTTCGTTTTACACTCTTGAAGAAATGGATAGCTATGGTTCTTTCCTACCTCCCTCCTGCACATTTCTATATTGCTTTCCCTTTGTTCTTCAACTGCTTGCCCCCTATTTTACCACTTTCTTTTTCACCCCATTTTAACACCTATAATCTGGTCAAAAACAAAATCACACACAACACACATAAGTAAAAAAAAAACGCATTGGAGCCATTCACTTTTTGGCCTCTCTGTGTGAGTGGTGTTAGCATCACACACCAATGCCAAACGATGGTGAACAACTTTTCCTTGATACTGTTGCCTCCACACAATGCAGCTTAAACATGCTGCATTAAACTAGCATAGTGAATGTAGTATAAAGAATTATTTCATTGCATTTACAATAATTATTTAAAACTATTAAATACACATAGATTCGAACCCTATATCATCTGGTCTCCAAATGTAATGTGTCAATGTATTTACATCTGCTGCCCCAGAGTCAGCTAAGCAGCAGGTGTGTCTCATACACTCAGTAGTCAGAACTCTCATAAGTATAGCAATGAGGCTCATGTTTGCTCACTGCTTAACTATGCTCAAAGAGGGAAATGAGTAGAAATGTGTATCCTGCATGTGCAACCATTTTGCCATTGATTGCACAAACCCACTGCTAGGAGGTACACTATGGAATGTGCATAATAGCATTTATTACTTATGTTTACTGTCCATTTAGTCTTCATCCCATGAATGGACATGTAAAAATACAAACAAAGGGAAGGCACCTTTTAAAGAAAGAAGAAATATTTACACTGTACCAATCTGTTACTTGCACTCATGCACTTGGAACTTGGTCTGTCAGTAGTTGTTCGGCAATATATCAACTAAACTACATAAATAAATAAAAAATGCTTTATTTAGACCATGAATATCTTTATACTGACAATGCATATTCATATTTCTCAGTACTTATAGTAATGTGGACATCTGTTTGCATATAATTTGGAATGCTGTCTTTTTAAATTATACCTGCACATAGGAAGCACAGCAGCAAATGCGACACTTTGCACATACATGACTCTACTAACATGCAGATCTTTAATACTGTGACGCTTGTACATGGCTAGCTATCCATTTCAGACAGGCTTCCCAACATTTTCTCTCAAACATCCTATAATGATGTCAACCACTATAAATTGTTCTGCAGCCTTGTAAAAGTCAGACTTGTGCCATGGAAGTAATGTTAAGAACTGAGTTCTCTAGTCTTTTTACTTAGATAGGTAGGGTTCTGTTCTCACTGCAGTCAGCTGGTGTGTGTGTGTGTGTGTGTGTGTGTGTGTGTGTGTGTGTGTGTGTGTGTGTGTGTGTGTGTGTCTAGTTATAAAAGCATAATTGGACATCCTGCAGTCATCGCTACAAACCCATGGAGTACCAATATTATGACAGTTGGACATGCCTACATATCGATGTCATGCAGGCTTCCTAACTTCTTCTCTCAAATATCCAGTGATGATGTAATCTACTATAAATTGTCCTGCACCCTTGTAAAAATGAGATGTGTGCTGTGTGCTTGTGTTAAGTACTGAGTTCTCTAGCCTGTGTACTTAGGTAGGGATTCTAATCTCACTGCAGTCAACTGGTGTGTGTTCGTGTGTGTGTTTGAGCATTGCTTGATATTAGAGAGAGCATTTTACACCAACATATGGGGTACTGGTATTACCATCTTCCTCTCATCAGACACTACTGATATCATTATTTATAAAGTATTGTCCAACACTTTCCAAGTCAGACTTGTGGTGTGGCATTTGCATTAAGTATGGAGGTCTGTAGTCAATATACTTAACCAGGTAGGGGTTCTGTTCTCACTGAAGTCAACTGATGTGTATGTGTTTGTACATTTGCTTGACAGTGCAGAAGGCATTTTACACCAGCATGTTGTGCACTGCTATAACCATCTTCCTCTCAAGAGATACTGCTGATGTCATCACTTGTAAAGTGTTGTCCGACACTCTCCAAGTCAGACTTGTGCTGAGGCACTTGCATTAAATAGGGAGGTCTTTAGTCAGTGTACTTAGGTAGGGGTTCAGTTCTCACTGCAGTCAACAGGTGTGTGTGTCTGTGTGTGTGTGTGTGTGTGTGTGTGTGTGTGTGTGTGTGTGTGTGTGTGTGTGTGTGTGTATGTTTGTGGACTTGCTTGACATTAGAGAGAGCTTTTCATACCAGCATGTCAGACACTGCTAACATGCTAGTACCATGTTTGTCTCACTGCTGATTTCAAAAGCTATAGCTGTCTCTGAAGCATGTTCTGTTAATGTCACAGGCTAGCTTAAGATCCCTAGATTGAGTAATTCTTGTGCCATTAGATTTGCAGATGTGCCACATTTTCATCAGGGCAGGGACAGAGATTGGCCTATAGGATAGGCAGAAGCCAGTTTTTCCTATACTATACAGAGTACAGTATCGGGATTTTCAGTCTATTCATGTATGTCATGGCATAGTTTGTAAGACCTGCATTTTCTTGTTGATAAACTCCTGTGGTCAGTCCCGCTGCTGCAAGTGTCTGGTGAGGTACACACAAAAGGGAGCATTGTAATCTATTAGTGTTCTGATGTGGGTTGAGTACAGTGGTGTTAGAACATCCTCAGACCTAGATACGATAGATGGCCTGACTTATGAGGTGCATGATGTAAAAGGTTTTCCTTACAACTGTGGAAACTTGGTGGCTGAAATTCACATTGCTATCTATCTGTGTTCCCAGATCTTGCACCACTTGGTTTGAGCTTGGGGGTGTTGTCAGTGCTGTAATTAGTGGGAATTCCACTTTGAAAAAAGCAAAAATAATGGCACTTTTTTGCATTTATTTTCAGACCATGTGGCTTTAGCACTAATCATTTGTCTTTGTTAGCCCTGCCTATAATATGTTTACATCATTGGTGAACTCAGTGATTGCACCCCATTTGCAATCGTCATCAAACTTGGTAAGCCAAATGCTGTATACTTTAGCCTGGACTTACAAGAAATAGATTATAAACAGCAAAGGGCCCAGCACAGATCCTTGTGGTATACCAGTGGTGATGGCTCTATTGGTAGAGGTTGAGTCACCAATTTTAACAGTACATGTTCTGTCAGTGAGCCATTTGCAGTTGTTGGTTTAGTATTACTGGCCCAGATCTAGCTTTTTGTTAGCTATTGCTCAAGCCCAACATGAAACAGAGTAAACGAGTATCTACTGAGCTCTTCTCTTACTATTACAAGCAACTACTTTTAATAAATAGAACTTTAACAGCTTGCTGATTACTGATACTTTTATCTAGTTGATCAAACAGCATCCAGAGTCCAGAATTTTTTTTTATTTTTTCTTCTGTGCTGTGGGAATGTGTAATCACAGCAGTATCAGATTTTGGCCACTGTTTTCCATCCCATGATGCTTTGCAAACTTTTAAAAAATTCTGTTTGGTATTCTGAACCATCTTTCTCTCCCCCCCATTACAGTCTGGGCTCAGTGATGTGTGTACATTACTCCCCTACCCTTCCACCCATCTCACCTACCCCCACCACACTTACATTTATTTTAACCACACCACACACACCACAGCTTATTATTCAATCAATACCTTTCACCTCAAATTGCATTAACCCCACCCATAGCTAAACCAAGTCCTAAATCCCTTCTAATACAACCAACAGCCAATTACTTTTCTCCTTTCAAAGCAGCTTACATTACCACTTCCATTCAAACACAAAGCGCACTAATGTCATTACTACACATAACTAACCTAAGCCTATTCTCAGTTGCTATACTCCTTACCACCTTTCTCAATCTCAAGATTATCTACTTACATTCTTCTACATACCCTTTGCACAGTCCACCTTTAACCTTGCATACTGGCATATTTATAGCACCACACCTCTTTAACTCATCCAAGGTAGAACTATTTTCATATGCATATTTACATACAACAAAATCTTCACCTACTCTGTATAGATACTGTCAGCAATCACAAAAACTCAAACACTCACCCTATCATAAAAAAATCTGACTTGCAAGGAAGTGGAGACATACACCCAAACCCCAGCCCCGAGGATACCCAACAAATTAACAACAACACACATCAAACTAACTATCCACAATAACTTCTCCCCATTCACCAACAGACCTCACAATGGATCATGTATGCTCCTTATTAACATGGACATCAGGAGCCTACTTAACAAAATACACGAGTTCCGCACTACCATCTCCCTGTACAGCCCTGACATTGTACTTTGTGGCTCAAAATCTACATAAACAACAATGAAATCCTGCCCCCTGGATACAACATCTTAAGACTAGGTTGAATGCAAAAAACAGGTGGTGGTGTGGCAGTAATATATAAAACACACTAAATATGGAGCAATTACAAGTAAACCCCCAGAATCTAAACAACACTTTACTACTAGTGTCCTGCCTTCCAATAAACCATAATAAATTCATTATCTTACTATCAGTATACATCCCACCTGGCAACAAACCTTCCATAATTGAAAACCTTCTCTCCTGGGCATCCATCACATTCTACCAAGAAATAATAATAGTAGGAGACTTCAATACCGGTTGGCAAACTTTGTTCTCAGATAATCCCACCAACTACATAAACTTGCATGGCTTCAGCGAAATGATATGTACACCAGCTAGGGAAGACAAACACAACAACAAGCAGTCTACTCTTGACTGGATGATAACCAATAAAGCCTCACTAATCTATCACTCAGGTTGTCTCCCAGACAGTCTAAGTGATTGCCTCCCAACCTACATCCTGAGGCACCAAGGTAATCTTGCCAAAAGTACAATATATAGTCAAGTACACAACAAAAGAAAATTTTCCATGCATACTTTTAAATTACTTCTTCAAAACTGCATCTGGTCCCCAGTGAAATACCTCCCATTAGACTCAGCTGTACAACATTTTAACAGTAAATTTCTCGAGCTTATCAACAGCCAGGCCCCAATCAGAAATCTAAGAATTAAAGCTGACTACTGCTCATGGCTCTCTAAGGAAAGAAAACAATTATGGAAACAACGAGATAAGCTCTGGACCCCATATTAGGCCAATAAAAATAAAACTACCTATGACATCTATTGTCTCATTAGAAAAAAATACAAAAAGCTAATTAAGAATGACAAAAACTTTACTACTGCATAATCCAACAAATATACTAAAACAAGGCACAACAATTTTGGGGCACTATTAAACAACTTCTACACCAAGGACAAACCACAACTCCAACCCCCAACACCTCAAACTCAAAAGAAACTATAGCTACCCAATATAACACTTTCTTCATCAGTTCTATCCTCTTACTTATAATCAACAATCTACATACTCATCTAGTCATCCTACCAGTAACTGCTACTACTAACACTTCTTTCTTTCTCAAACCTGTCCTGACAGACAAGATAAGGAAACTACTAACTGAACTAAAACCTACATCACCTGCTTCTGATCAGCTACCAAATAAATACCTCAAATTAGCTGCTGATGATTTCTGCTATCCTATATCAATCTTGATCAATAGATCCATTGCAGAACATTACGGCCCAAAGATCTGGAAAATCTCCTATGTAATCCCTCTACACAAAAGGTGGCTTATTACGAGAACGCTCTAATTACAGGCAAATAACCATTCTATCCTCACTTTCAAAAATTTTGGAAAAATACACCCACTCTCAACTACTGGACTATCTGCTAACTAGCAATCTGCTGTCTTTTTCCCAACATGGCTTCCATCCCAAACATAGCACCACCACTGCCCTTTTAAGCTTCACCAATACTGTAAACCAATTGAAAACTAAAGTCAAATTTGTCTCCTCTATCTTTCTAGATATGTTGAAAGCTTTTGACACTGCATCCCACTAAAAGCTCTTATATGAGCTTGCTTCCATAAATTTATCACAGGAAGCATTTTCCTGGTTCCACAGCTATCTTTCCAAGTGCCAAGAGTCTGTGAAATGGCAAAAAGATCTCTCATCTTTGCTACCAATCACTGTTGGCATCCTGCAAAGATCACTTCTTGGCCCACTCATTTTCTTTATCTTCACAAACGAACTGCATACTGCTGCCAGACTTGCCACCCTCATCCAATATGCAGATAACTCCACTGTCATCTGTGCTGCACCCTCTCTACCACAGCTTCAAGAAATCATCCAAAAATCCTTCACTGCTGTCGAATTCTCACTACAAAACTACCAAATCATTCTAAACCCTAATAAAACCAAATTAATGCTCTTCCTTAACAACCATAAGAAAACTAACTGTCTCAGTCAACACTTTAAGATCACCTCTTCTAACAACACAGTAACTGAGCCAATCACAGAGACAAAGCTACTAGGTATCACCATAGATAGCAGTCTCAAATTTGACAGACATTTTTCTCCGGTGATTAAGAAAGCTCACATCAAATTAGATTCTGTCTAAAGAATCAAGCCATACCTTACCAACTCCTCCAGATAAACAATCACCAGGACACACCTTCTATCTACTTTACTTTACACAACCCTGTTCTCACAAACCTAAGAAAAAAAGACCTAAATAAGCTATAGAGTTGTTACCATAAAATAGCAAAATTTGCCACTAACCTACCTCATGGAACTCATCACTCTTTTGCTCTCTGTCAACTAAAATGGCTAGAGCTAACAAATTTCCTATCATTCAATCAACTTAAAGTAACCCATTCTGTCATATGCCTAGCAGATAAGTGTCCAGCCCTCTAAAACATAGTACAACCCCTCGCTAATAACAGGCCCCTAAGATCCTCTAACAAACTCCTGCTAAAAATTACTAAATCAAATAATTTTGGGGACTCCCTTTATTCAAACCAAATATCAAAAAATGGAACTCTATCCTTCAAAATATTCTCAAAACAGATAACCTCACCTCTTTCAAAAAACTACTTAAAACCCACTTAAATGACAATTGGATATACTCCTGCTTATCCATAAGGTAATATGCTGTCTCTCATCTCCTGCTCTTAATTTGTTTTTCTCCTACCCTTACTTATGCCTGCAGTGAAAGTCATGCCCCCCACCTCATGCACAGTCTTAACTCTCTAGACCTCACCACACCCACCCAACACTCACCTATCTGTCATACTACCTGTCTTTGGATCATAGACCACACTGGAGCTGTTCAATATAACTCTGTACAGTTCTCAACTAAACTGTTCATTTCTGTTAACAGCTCTTAATATGTATAACCAACTCCTCTGAACTGTGCCATACTTATTTGTATTTTACCTCAGTGCTGTTTGATCCTTTTTTATACTATGCACTGAATACTGTATGCATTAAACCAGTAGTTCCACTTAGTTTGTACCTAAAAACCTTTTAGTCTTTATTCTTTGTAGTTTGCAACAACTGTAAATATCTTCAGACTGTATTATTCTCAATGTTTACTTTATGTAATATTTCATATCATGTACATGTGGAGGTTTTCTCCCTGGGACTCCTCTGAAAAGGACTACTAAGCCCAGTCAGACCACCCCAGTAAACAAATGCCAAATAAAATAAGTAGATAAATAAAATAAAATTGGCCAACCTTCTAGTGATCTAAGGGTTAATCTCCAGCTGGGAGAGTTTCTCAATGATACCTGAATGGAGGATTTTATCAAAACCATTTGCCAGATGAAGATAGGCAATATGCACTCTCTTACCTTCATCCACAACTTTGGTGACTTTTTCAAAGATGTCTACTAGGTTTTATAAGCATGATCTACCCTTAATAAAGCCTAGTTGGGTTGGGTTTAGAGTTTGAAGGTCACCTATGTCCTTGTTGATAAGGTCTGTGATGATTCTTTACATGGCATTGTAGATGAGACTGGTTAGACTTATAGGTGTATAGTTTCCAGAGTTTGTTGATGGCCCCCGTTTGTGCAAGGGGATTACCGTTGCTGTTTTCCACTCCTCTGGAACAAAGCCATTTCTCAGCCTAAGGTTACAAAGGATCTAAATTGATCCACTAGATCCTATTTTAAATTGCTTAGTATGCAACCTGGGGTGTGATCTTGTGCCATTGTGGTTTTTAGCCGTGGACAGCACAGATATGACTTGATGTCTGAAGATACTCGGCAAGGGACTCGTGTCGGGTATACTTTGGGGTATAGCCAGTGGGGTCAGGGGGTTGAAATTTGCAGCAAACTGGTCAGCTAGCAGGTTGCCAATTTCCTCCAGTTCAGCATCATGTTTAGACTCCTAGCATTAGGCATCAAAACTCTGAGTTTGCCTCCATGGATGTTGTTATGTCAGAAAATTTAAAACAAAAGAATGGTTCCAGGTCACCAGTGAGATAAAACTCCAGTTCTTTATTTTAAATCCAACAACAAATGAGTGCTTTCATCTACAATGTGAGACTTCTTCAGATAAAACAATACTAGTGCCACTCTTAATTTATATAAAATGCCTTAATTGTCCTAATTATCTAATAAACAAAATTTTAAGCACCACCACCAAGTGGTTTCCGGCTCAAAGTTATTGTACCCAACAACACAGCCACCAAAAATCTAAAAAATCCATTTGAAGTGGAATTTAAAAAATTAATAAAAAAATGAATACTTTAATTTTTAATATAAGCTTTAATATTAAATATAACACTTTTTATGCTAAAATGTTGTAACAACAATTAATAATGAATCACACTCTACCTGCTCTCTCTGCTAAAATAGCCTTAATACTGATATATTCATTCAGGCCTGGATAAATGTTAGCCTTAAGTCTCAATTGCCATCTAAGTTCCCTGTTGAGTAATATATTCCTCATATCACCTCCTCTGGGGTTGTTTTTGACCAGGTCAATAATCCCAAACTTGAAACCACTAAATGAAGTACAAAAAGCTGAATGTTTATAAAGGGCACTGGTTTCTTTCCTATTTCTGATGTCATATATGTGTTCATATATTCTGTCTTTCAGTGCCCTTTCAGTTTTTCCTACATAAAAAGATGAACATTTTGTGCAAATAGCCAAATATACCAGCATCTTAGTTTGACAATTACCCCTACAAAATTTAACTATACTACCTAAACCATTTTTCAATTTTATAAATTCTTCTTTGTAAATGTGTGAACATTGTCCACACCTACCACATGAACTGGTTGCTTTTTTGATGTTGTCTAAATTGTTACCCTTCTCAAGCAACCTTTTGAAATTAATTCCTATCTTATATGTAAAATGAGGTCTATTACCTACCACCTCATAAACTTCTTTGTTGGTTTTTAGTATAGACCAATTAGTTTCCACTATTTTTGTAAACAAGTCAGAAAACCCATTGTACTCGGTAACACATGCCTCTAGAAAGTTTTTTGTCTCTTTTTCAGGTTCCACTACTTTTATGAAAGGTTGACCTAATAAAGCCTTATATTTGGTCCCCCAACCATTGTAGACTTCCTCTAAAATTTTACCAACCATTTCTCTTGGGTATCCTCTCTCTACAAATTTTTCACCCAAGAAATTAAATTCATAAAATAAATCCTGGAAATTAGATGTCATCCTTGCTAACCTAACAGCCTGTCCCTTGATAAGGCTCCTTTTTTGGTGGAATGGATGAAAACTGTCATGGTGTAAATACCCATTGCACCATGTGTTCTTACGAAAGATCCTGGACTTAAAACCTTGTGGTACTTTGCTAATAGTGATGTCAAGATAGTTAATGCTCTGATCTTTGACATTATGTGTGAATGAAAGGAAATCAGTAGTATGGTTTAAATAATAAATAAATTCCTCCATATTTTCTTTTGAACCTTCCCAGATCACAAAAATGTCGTCCAAAAATCTCAAATAACACTTAATTTGCTTCCTATATCCACTTTTTAATATGTATCTTTCTTCCCATTCTAACATCACTAAATTGGCGTAGATGGGGGCACAAGCTGCCCCCATAGCTACGCCACTAACTTGTCTAAAGTACTCTCCTTGGAAGCCGACATAATTGTTGTCAAGTACGACTTCCATAAGTTCCAGGATCAAGATTGTTGGTCTTGGGGTACATCTGAATGCTTGTAAATACTTTCTTCAAAAAATTCAAAACCCTCCACTCTAGGAATACATGTAAATAAATCCTTAACATCTATGGTTAAAAATTTGCATTCTTCAGACCACAGGTCGTTGTTTATTTTACCAAGAAAGTCCAAAGAATCCTTAATCAAATGTTCCTGCTTTACAACTATATTTTTAATAGTTTCATCAATATAAACTGCTAGGGGTGAGTTTTAGAATTTTTTGCTGAGACTATAGGTCTAAATGGGGACTCTAAAATGGATTTATGAACTTTAGGTACACCAAAAAATTGTGGAATAATTGGATGTAATTGCCTCAAAAAATGGTATGTCGATTTCTCAACTCTATTTTCAATCAAATATTCATCCAAAAGGGAGTCTATCCTCCTATAAGCTATTTGTATCTCATTATGTGACACTGGAATATAGATGTTTGAATCCAGCAAAATGTTAGTTAGTTTATATTCCTCATGGTTGTACAGAACCACTCCCCCACCTTTGTCCGGCTTCATAATTCTGATGTTGTTTTGTGCTTTTAAAGCCAAAAGCAAACCCTCTTCATCCTTATTCAAATTGTGATGTTGCCTTTCCTTTCTGTTTTTCATATATGCCTCATAAATCTCTTTCGTAACTATGTTCTCAAAAGTAAATATAGCTGGATGCAAAGGGGGGTTGTATGTGCAAACAATTACTTTACTTTAGACAAGTTAGTGGCATAGCTATGGGGGCAGCTTGTGCCCCCATCTACGCCAATTTAGTAATGTTAGAATGGGAAGAAAGATACATATTAAAAAGTGGATATAGGAAGCAAATTAAGTGTTATTTGAGATTTTTGGACGACATTTTTGTGATCTGGAAAGGTTCAAAAGAAAATATGGAGGAATTTATTTATTATTTAAACCATACTACTGATTTCCTTTCATTCCCACATAATGTCAAAGATCAGAGCATTAACTATCTTGACATCACTATTAGCAAAGTACCACAAGGTTTTAAGTCCAGGATATTTTGTAAGAACACATGGTGCAATGGGTATTTACACCATGACAGTGTTCATCCATTCCACCAAAAAAGGAGCCTTATCAAGGGACAGGCTGTTAGGTTAGCGAGGATGACATCTGATTTCCAGGATTTATTTTATGAATTTAATTTCTTGGGTGAAAAGTTTGTAGAGAGAGGATACCCAAGAGAAATGGTTGGTAAAATTTTAGAGGAAGTCTACAATGGTTGGGGGACCAAATATAAGGCTTTATTAGGTCAACCATTCATAAAAGTAGTGGAACCTGAAAAAGAGACAAAAAACTTTCTAGGGGCATGTGTTACCGAGTACAATGGGTTTTCTGACTTGTTTACAAAAATAGTGGAAACTAATTGGTCTATACTAAAAACCAACAAAGAAGTTTATGAGGTGGTAGGTAATAAACCTCATTTTACATTTAAGACAGGAATTAATTTCAAAAGGTTGCTTGAGAAGGGTAACAATTTAGACAACATCAAAAAAGCAACCAGTTCATGTGGTAGTAGTGGACAATGTTCACACATTTACAAAGAAGAATTTATAAAATTGAAAAACGGTTTAGGTAGTATAGTTAAATTTTGTAGGGGTAATTGTCAAACTAAGATGCTGGTATATTTGGCTATTTGCACAAAGTGTTCATCTTTTTTTTGTAGGAAAAACTGAAAGGGCACTGAAAGACAGAATATATGAACACATATATGATATCAGAAATAGGAAAGAAACCAGTGCCCTTTATAAACATTCAACTTTTTGTACTTCATTTAGTGGTTTCAAGTTTGGGATTATTGACCTGGTCAAAAACAACCCCAGAGGAGGTGATATGAGGAATATATTACTCAACAGGGAACTTAGATGGCAATTGAGGCTTAAGGCTAACATTTATCCAGGCCTGAATGAATATATCAGTATTAAGGCTATTTTAGCAGAGAGAGCAGGTAGAGTGTGATTCATTATTAATTGTTGTTGTTACAACATTTTAGCGTAAAAAAAGTGTTATATTTAATATTAAAGCTTATATTAAAAATTAAAGTATTCATTTTTTATATAATTATTTAAATTCCACTTCAAATTTATTTTTTAGATTTTTGGTGGCTGTGTTGTTGGGTACAATAACCTTTGAGCCAGAAACCACTTGGTGGTGGCGCTTTAAATTTTGATTATTAGATAATTAGGACAATTAAGGCATTTTATATAAATTAAGAGAGGCACTAGTATTGGTTTATCTGAAGAAGTCTCACATTGTAGACGAAAGTGCTCATTTGTTGTTGGATTTAAAATAAAGAACTGGAGTTTTATCTCACTGGCGACCTGGAACCATTCTTTTGTTTTATATTTGCTGGTTTGGACTGATTTGTTTGGTTATGTCAGAAAATTTGTTGCTTCGACATTACCTATCAAAGGCAGTATGGTGTCAGTATCTGACAGCCTAGAGGACACAGGTGCAGACTATCTCTGGTAAAGCAGTGTGGCTTGTTGACCATGTAAGCCCAGGCTGAGAGATACTGGATCCTGCTGGACTGACACCAGAAGCTAACCCAGTTGTTGAAGTCCATCATTATTTATTTATTTATTTATTTATATTTTTATTTTACATTTGTTAACCAGGAAGAGGCATCTGGAAGCAAGTCCTTTTTCAGCGGAAGCCTGAGGAGAAAAACTCTTCATGCAAAAAAATGCAAATTGATGTACTACTACAAGTACATCAACAGTTAGTAGATTAAATACAGGTACATTTAAATTATAAAAGGTATAAACTGTATTATATACAGAAGATTTGAAATACTGGTGGGTAAATTAAGCTGAATACAGAAAGCATATGTTAGAAAGTACATATAGCAAGAGTTAAAAGAGAGACAATACAACCTATGTTGGAGAATTAATATAGACCTCGTAATAATTGAGTTCATACATAATAATTGAGAATTAATATAGATCTCATAATAACTGAGTTCATACAGTTGAATAGAAGTAGTTAATACTTAAGTTGTGATGAAAATGAGCAAGAAGGAGAGAAAATGAGTTCCTGTAGAGTTGATGGTAAATTTGCAGCAGTGTAGTTTAAAATAGGTTACCGAGTAGGGGGTAAGACTAACCAGCACTGGTACAGGAACAGAGCCAAGTACTTGTCAAGTGTTTTGTAGTGTTTTAAACTGTAGTAAAGAAGAATGGGATGTTATATGGATGGGTAACCTGTTCCATATTTTTGGAATGAGGTTAGCGAAGAGGGATTCCCCAGCTGTGTTGTTGGTCTTTGTTACATTCAGAAGAAATGTATTACTGGAGCAGAGAGAACTATTATTGGAGGATGAATGTAGAAGAATTTGCAGTGTTGGGGTTTTCTCTGGTTGAAATAGAGTTTTACAGGCAAAGGTGAGTTGGTTGTAAAGTAGGAGCTGAGGGAGTTCTAGCCAGTTAAGTTGCTTTAGAGCTGTACAATTATGTGCCCTATAAGGGAAGACTGTGGCAAACCTTACTATTTTGTTGTAGCAGGTGTTGAGTTTGGCTGCATCAGTCTTTCTAAGGATTGTAAGAATTGGAGAGGCTCATATATTGTGGCATCATCCTGGGCGAAGGTAGAATGCTACTTAGAGCTAATATCATACCTGCCTGGGACACATAATGTAAGAGTTCAGTCATGTACTTCTTCATATATTCCACAGAGGTACATCTCAAGTTATTCATCACAACATGAACTATGAGAGAGTCATAACAGTACTTGTTATTAAGTGATGTGAGTGACATGGTATGGTAAACTTGTTTATATACTGTTGGCATATTAGGACATGTGTTGTTGTAGTGGAGGAGATCAACCATCGGCAAAGTTCACAGTCAACCATCTCAGTGACAATTGCAGTATGGCAGTGTGCAACTGTCTACATACCATCTAAGTGATCTTTCACACATATCAGTATAAATTCATATTGCCTACATGGTTACCTAAATCTTGCACCATACATGTTATTAATATGTAATATACACAACAATGCATCATATGTTTTGATATAATTGCAGCCTTGTGGAATTCATTGCATGTGCATTAGTGTTGCTAGAACCAAGGATTATTGAGGGGGTCAGCAGCACCATTGTGTAACTATTACCATTTGTGTCAGGAAATGTTCTGCATGAGCCACAAACAACCCATCTGTAATGTGACCTGATATGGTATCTTGATTTTCCATAGTTTATCCACAGACTAAGAATTGCTTCATAAGTTAAGTAACACCTTGATATATCTGTTTTATCCTCCCCCACCATATTTGATTTTATTGCAGATGTTTTTATTCTAGATTTTTATTTATTTTCATTTTATTTCATTTTAGATTTTTTCAGCAAATTGTTCCCCTTTGTCATCTTGTTCTGAAAAGGTTTGAATTATGTTGCATTACATCATTTTTGTTGTGGTTATTAAGTTTGTTTTTCATGACATATTCTTTCACAGGCATGTTGTTGTACTGTCCTCTTAACAAGGACCAGAGATTCATTATGACACCCATATCCACGACCCAACAATCTACATCTTGCATTTTGTTTTATCTTGTTTTAGTGTTTTAATATTCTCCTAAAGTCATTTCCAGGTTGTAGGTTTTATCTTTATTTTATTCTAATTTAATAAGTGCCTTAATGTCTCCTGTCTTGCCAAATACTTTGACAGATCTGACAAAGCTCTAGAAAAAGTTTTTTTCACCACAGGACTCAGTACCTAACGTCAACCTCACCCTCATTGTACAGGAGCATAAGGCTAATGTTACTAGTAATTTTACTACTAATTTTAATTGATTTTATTTTATGTTATTTTACATTATCTAGAACAGCAAGCGATCTTGGTCAGTGAGGCAACTCAACTCCAATACACTGACAGGGGGTTCTAATAATAATTATTAAATACATTTAATAGTGTTTAAAAAGAGTAATTAAATCCCAGGTTGTTGTTCCATTTTGTGATCCAATTTTTGATAATAACAGCAGCAGCAGGAGCTTTAACACAATGACATATAGGCATAACCTGCAAGTTTGGCACAGACCTTTTATCGTCCACAGCCTATTTCACATTTTTTCTTGGAATGTTTATTCAGTAAGTATACCTTTGAGGTTACTTTTGGAGATACAGCTCTCTTGTGAACTTTATTGCATCTGGAGCTTGGTCTGTATTTGAATGTTTTAATTATTTTAATATTGTTTCTAACCATGGTGGACATCCCACCATTTGTTTTCTCTCTAACAAGTCTTTAACTAAATTTTTTCCCATTTAAGATGCCAACTGTTTTAATGTAAACGTTTTTAAAATTATCTTCAGTTTGCCAGTAAGTCTAGTCATAGTCTTCCCTGATAGGCTAATGAGTCTACAAGCCCCACCAATCCCTGTCCATCTTCCTTTGCCTGCTTAGGCCCATTATTATAATAAAAACACTACTAGCTTTATGTACAGACTTCCTTTCTTGGAGATCCAATTAAACTATCCACATGTTTAGCCATTCTCCAGTAGTTGAACCCTCAGCCTTGCCAATCAACTCAGTAATCTAACAGGCCAGACCTCTCATTACCATTCTCATGCATAGTAATATCCGCATCTCCATTGGCTGATTAAGCCCACATTCCCCACAAGCCACTGGCCATTACTATTCCCGCACCTAGTATTAGCCGCTGTCTCCCCTGGCCTCTGGCCTTTTCAAGTCCATGACCACATGATGCCATTGGCAAAATTTGTACTCCCACTGATTTGTTTTGGCTCTTCCAGTGACTTATGACTATGATTCCCATTGACTAGATGTCCAACACACACCTTTTTTGGCATTGGTTACTCTTATGGCAGTCAGAACCATCACTTTTACCACTTTTCAAGCCAATCAAACAATATCCAATTATTCCACCATCCTGTCAGAGAAAAATCTCCCTTGTTCTGCCCATTATCGTGGATTTCCTATGGAGGCAGACCGCACAAATGGGTTCCACTTCGATAAGCCTATCATTTAGTTTTTAAAAATTTCCAAAGGACTCATTCCCAACCACACCACTCCTCCACTTCTACCAATTAGAATCATCCCCCTTGTTTTCTAACCCAACAAGAATTTTTTAACTTCAAGTATGACAAAATTAATTAATTGATGGAATGTCATTCTATAACTATAAAAATAAAACAAACTGATATACTGTGTACTCTTTAATGTTTATCTGCCTTAGTGTCTTCAGCTAAATAAAAGTAAGTCTTGAGAAAAACAAGATTTTCTACATCTAACTTATTGTGACTGGAATTCATTGTGGCTATTGAATTCATACTACATCAAGCATCAGGTGAATGAGCCTGGATTTTATTGGATTCTTATCATTTTTGTTGGGCAGACTAGTTCCAGTAGCTTCTCCTCTCCTCACTGAAGCTACACTTGACATTAAGTGCTACTCTGTTTAGAAATGCTTCTGCTAAACTAAGAAAAGTGTAATTTTAGACTTGTTCTCTTAATGTTTTAGAATTTTTAATATTTTGGGATCTGATAAAGTCAGCAGATATGAAAGCAGTCCCATGATTGCAGACCTGTGCATGTAGTCAGTTTCAAGAAAGCCCATTTCTTCTTCAGAGTGATGGATGTACAATCTTGGTATGTACTAGTTTCATATATCATTAGATAAGCACAGATTATCTTATTTTCCTGTCCAACTGAGTCAAAGCTGTTTGGGGATAGTCAGTCACACCAAACATATAAGTTACAACAGGAAGTGAAAACTGATTTGTAGCTTTACTCTTTATTCCTAGATGTCAGGTTACTTTTCAATATTATCTTTAGTCTTTTGAAGTATTCCTTACTGAGCTTTGATCTCATTTGTTCATGATTTGTTGCTGGACCCTCATCTATTCCCAAATATGTATGCATTCGGTCATGCTCAAGTTCCTTTATATCACATTACTGTCTCCAGTTAATATTTTCTTGGTGCTGCAGCTTTATAACACACAGCATGGTTTCCGACCATGCCACAGCACAACCACTGCCTTACTTGCTTTCACTAATACAATCCTTCAACATAAAAACAATGGTTATTTCACCTCTGCAACTTTCCTAGACCTATCTAAAGCATTCAACATGGTCTCTCATAAACAACTCATCACTGTCCTCATTACTCTATCCTTATCTCAATCTGTCACAAACTGGTTCCAGAGCTACCTGACTGACCGCCATCAATCCGTTGTTTGGCATAATGATCCCCCCAACTTCCTGTCTCAGTAGGTGTTCCCCAAGGATCCATCCTTGGACCCTTACTCTTCTCCATATTCACTAATAATCTAGCCTCTGCTACCAAACAAGCCACTCTCACACAGCACGCAGACAATTCCACCATCATCTGCTCAGCCCACTCCCTACCTGAACTTCAAAAGACCACACAGGAAGCCTTTTCCTCAGTTGAAACTTGGCTTTCAGATGCACAATTAATACTTAACCGAAACAAAACAAATCTCCTCATCTTCCAACCCACCAAACACAATTTAAATACCCACCAATTTAATATTAAAGCCAATGACAACACCATTATCCCCCCAACAGATCACACCAAACTACTTGGAGTTGAAATTGACAATAACTTCAAGTTTGACATCTACAAAAAACTAGGAGCTTTAGACAGAAATAAGCAATTCCTCACCAAAACAGCCAAGATTTCAGTTGCAAATAGCCACCTTATCTCCACCTTACTCTACTCCTCTACAATCTTTACCAACCTAAGGCAAAGTGAGTTAGGTAAATTCAAAGCTTGCTACAACAAAATAGCAAGGTTTGCCACTGGCGTAAACTACCATAGCCACCACTGTACCTCACTTACTGAACTAGGCTGGCTAGAACTCCCTCACCTCCTTCAATGGTACCAACTCTCACTCACCCACAAACTACTAAATCATCCTCTAAAAGTCCCCTCCCTCCAAAATCTACTCCAACCCTATCATACCCCCAGACCACTATGCTCCAGCAACAAAAATCAATTACAGGTAACAAAAACCAGGAACTCTGCTGGAGAAGCTCTCTTCTCCTACTCCATAGCAAAATTATGGAATACCCTTCCTCACACTATAATGTCTGTGTCATCACGCACTAACTTCAAAGCTGTTCTAAAATCTTATCTAAAAGAGCACTGGACATGCCCCTGTAACAAACCTCTCTAACATCTCTAACCCAACCTCTCTAATCCCTTTCTTCCACCCCTCTAGCTATCTCGGATTGCAGCCAAATACATTCTTGTAAACCTATATCTTAGCTGTAATCTTAGCCACTGTTATTCAAGGGTAATATCTGCTAGCTCAGCTATTAAAAGGGTACCTGTTATTTAATCAACTGTCCTAAATGTCAAGTATTGGAAGATCGAATGGAGAAGTTCGAAAAATAGAAATGTCAAAGCTGCGGAAATTCAAATTCTTTCCCGGGGAAAGAATTTGGTTGGCTGTTTCCACGGCTTCGACATTTTTTGTACTGTAGTGCAAAAGTTACGGATCGGGTTAAGGTAACTGTGTGAGTTTGATGGACGTTGGGGTTAGGGTGCGGGTAAGATAAGTGTGCGAAAGTAACAGACATTAGGGTTAGGGTGCGGGTAAGGTAAGTGTGTGATAGTGATGGACTTTAGGGTTAGGGCGCAGGTAAGGTAAGTGTGTGATAGTGACGGACTTTAGGGTTAGGGCACAGGTAAGGTAAATGTGTGGTAGTGACGGACTTTAGGGTTAGGGCACGGGTAAGGTAAGTGTGCGATAGTGATGGACTTTAGGGTTAGGGTGCAGGTAAGGTAAGTGTGTGATAGTGACGGAACTTAGGATTAGTGCATAGATAGTTGTGTGTGTAAGGTGTAGTGTAGGTTTATTAGGTTTTTGGTGTGCTTGTGTTGTGTGTGTGTTTTTCGGAACAGCAATTTTTTTCCCCGGGGAAAAAATTCGCTGTTCTGAGGTTTCGTTGTTGTCATATTTCAAACTTCCAAATTTTAACAAATGGTGCTTGAAATTTTAGAAGTTCAATTATATGACATAGACCCTATTAAAATACTTGCTAGTCTTTATGGCAACAATGATATAAGTGTTGTACCATTTAACTAAATAATTTCATTTTGAACTATAACTGTTTACTACTATTGTTAAACAAAACTTACATATACTTCTTGTAACTTG
Organism: Protopterus annectens; assembly: GCF_019279795.1. Classification (NCBI taxonomy): domain Eukaryota; kingdom Metazoa; phylum Chordata; order Ceratodontiformes; family Protopteridae; genus Protopterus; species Protopterus annectens. The sequence continues at coordinate 618,520,380 of NC_056729.1, read as the reverse complement.
TAATTAATTGTTGTTTTTAATTGTTGTTTTTATTTTGGAGCTTTTCTCCCCAGGCCTCCACTGAAAAAGGACCTGTGTCCAGTCAGATTTTCCAGGTCAACAAATCTAAATGAATAAATAAATAAATGTTGCATTTTTTTCTCTAAAGGTAGATGAATGCCTATTAAATTGATATTACGCTAATTCAAAGTACATTTGTATGTCCTTATAGAAATCAAAGAAATAAATATTAAATTCTTATAGTAATCTAATAAATCTAGAATAGTCCTCAAACATCATATTAGATATTAGTGCAATGCAGGAATTTATTTTCCAGACATAGGAACATACTCAGTAGCATTAATATTTAAAGCAGTTGATTTATGATTGAAGCCCTCTTTTATTACTTAATATCAAGAATTACATGAAGTAGTTTAGAAAAAATACAAACAATAAAACCTCTTTTCAAACTATGAAAATCATAAATGCTTTGGTTACTCTGTAGTTATACAAGTTACTGTGATTATAAACTTATTGAATATGTCCATATCAACAGTATACTGAAATTGTACAGAAAATGATTTCATACATCTCCCAATAGCTAGAAGAGATTTCTAATTTTCCAAATCCATTCACTCCTACTTTTAAAGAAGCATCTGATGTCACAAAAATGAAAAAAAAAAAAAAACTTTATAGAGAAAGATTTAACATTCTGGCATAATTGCTTGAAAGGATCTAAATAATAATTCTAATGTATAAATATGATACATATTTAAGTGACCTATTAATAGTCCACTGTACTGACCAATTTCTATAATCAGAAATGCAGAACTGAATAAAAAGAATAATAATTCCATTCCTTACTAAATTTTAGTAATATCATCTTAGATTGACAACTACTAGAGCATAATTATCCATTTTTAGAACATTGCACATGGCTCATATTGAAAATGCTTACAACAAACTATTCTAAGTCTGTAAATGCAGAAAAATTATTTCTAATGTCTCCACACACACACACACACACACACACACACACACACACACACACACACACACACACACAATTCTGAAATCTGAAAGCACCACATTAAATAGAAGTTATGTTTAAAAAGAATATCAAGACTGTTGTATGTGTAAATGCTTAGCAAAAACAGATTGGTAATACATTTTTATGACTGAAATTTCAATAGTATTTTGGTTTAAAATGTAATCAATTACATGGGTTTTATGGTCAAATTTGCTTTATATTTGATATTATTACATGTCTTGCTACATGACTGTGTTCCAAAATCTCAGTATTTTTTTTCTGGTGTAAGAAAGATTTTGAAAAAGGATATTCAGTCCCTTCTTTAAAGAGTTTTTGAATGTAGCTACTGTTACAAAACTAAAAAGAAATTAATGCAAACAGGAAAACAATGTATTAAATACTGACTATAACATTTAGAGATAATTATATTTGCATACCTCTTAATAAATAACATTAACATTATTTTGATCATTTAGAATAGACATGGCTATTTTTTTTATTTTTATTTTAAATCACATACATGTTTTACATAGGAATATGGCACATTATGTAAATAGTTAAATATCTGTAGTTTTTAATGGTTACTATGTTATGTATATTTTGCACATGTTTTACTTTAATGAATTTATATCCATTTAATTTTACATATTTTAACTGAAACTTCAGTAAAGAAATTAAAAACAGCAGGAGTCATATATCCAATATGGTTTAATATACAAGCATGATGTCTAATATCCTATCCCTTCTCCCTCCTCTCACTTACATCTGTCAGAATCCTGCTTGACGAGGAAGACTATCTTGTTCAAAACAGGCATTTTATGATTGATAGTGGAAGACTGTGGTGATGCTAGCCTATTTATTGATTTAGCATTTGTTATCCAAGTAAGTTGGCTGGTCTGAGGATGGTTGTTAGCCATGACCTGGGGAAGTCAGGCAACTACAAACACAAAATCAATATATAAATGCATAATGAAATACTTGGATAGTATGCATAATATTACAATAATGTATTAAACAGTAAACTAGAAACAAATGCAATTAAACACAGAAAATGTCCAAATGCACAGCCTGTTGGGTGGAGTAACACAATGTCCACAACCCCTTTTTATTAAAAAAAGACAAACATAAACTGCTTTTCCATTCAGTATAATCATGGTAAAGAAGTAAGGATAACCGACAATAAAGTGAGAAGGTCCACAATAACTTTCTTAGCCAGTGTATTAGAAGCAGTTAATTTTGTTTTCATTAAGTAAATGGGAATGGAGACACTTTTTGAAAACTGCAACATGGCCAATTTGTGTGGTTTCTTTAGGAAGTGAGATTCAGCATGTAGTGTCAAGTTTGAAGAAGGATCAATTATGTGTAGTGAGAGTAAACAGAGATTTTCATAGTTGGAGGGAGTTAGAATTATCAAGGAAATAGGAGGTGCTTTTGAGAGACAATTGGGAAGGTGTAGATAGTATATTTGACAGAAGTTTGAAGGTATGTGTACTCAGGACAACAACAGATCTTTAACCAGTAGCCATTTTCCTTTGCTTAGAATAAGGTAATGGTGTTCATATCTTCTTGAGAGGTGAATGAAACATAGTATCTGATTTTCAGCATCCTACAGCTGAGTAGTGTTATGAGCTGAGCTGATGGCTATGATGGACTCCCCATATTCAAGGTATGGCAATGGCTTGGCTCACCAAGCATGAATGTATGCCTCAATTTGACTTAGTTTCTGATTTTATGTCTTTCAAATCTGGCTTTTCTTTTTATTTTATTTTCCTTGATAACTATAGTTTATAGGACTCTACTTTTGAAAGGTATCCAGTGAAGGTTTAGCAAGACAGCTTTTAATCATCTATCCTATGCTGCAAAGTTGGAGCATATTTAATTATATCCAGTCAGGTACAGGCATATGCATGGTAAAATATGTTTGGCTTAAAGGGCTTTCCATGATGAAGAATTTTGTCTTCTTATGTTTGACTGTAGATCAGATAATGGTAATATTTTCACATTTTTGGGACTGTCAATATTTGGAAAAGCTATAGTTTAACTTAATATCCAAAATTCTAACAACTATTGCTAAAATAATGAATATTCATGACAACTACATATTCTATATGCCCCTTCTTCCTTGGCTCATAAAAATAATATATTTGTTTTAATAACATGTTTTCCTTACACTTCTCAGAAATGGCTTAATTTCAAACCCCTAAACTGGAATAACTTCATAAACATGTCTACTAAATATTTGTATGCTTTCAAAATGTTATCTAAGCAATATCCCACAAGCAAGAATAAGAATAATTTGCCTAATTGGTGAATGCTAACAAAAGTTTTAACAATCAACACATATCCTGAATAATAACATTTCCAACGAGCAGAATAAGTGCAGAATTAGCCACTCTAACATAAAAAAAAAGTCACACTTATAGAAGGAAACCCAGCTACCCACTGTAGATGAAAAAAAAAACAAGAATACTTTATTGAAACTTGAATGCAAAAGAAATTAGTCACAGCATTTTCATTTGTAGAGTGGAACTTCATTAGAATAACACAAATCACTATATTGCCACATTTGACGCGGTGGTAGTGCTGCGGTAGTGTTGTCGCCTGACAGTAAGACACTGTCCGGTTCAATTCTCAGCTAGAGTGTCTTCTGCATGGAGACATGCATGAATGGGCGTACCTTCATTGAAGGTTGTGCTTCAGGCCTGGCAAGCCGATACGTAAAAATCAACTGCCAATCATTAGCGGACCGAAGTTCCGCTGTGGCGACCCCTAATCGGGAAAAGCCGAAAGACACAAACAAACAAACTATATTGCCACATTTAAATATGTCTCCCCATCCACTTTAATACATTTAATACACAGGCAATAGTATACTATTATCCCCTTTATGGAATGAAGGTCTCATCTGTGTTATCCTAAACCAGTTTGTTGCTTGTTTATTGGTTATTTATAAATGGAATTGAATTTAAAACAAGATTCAAAATAATACTTTTGTACTGTAGTTTAACACAACATATTTTAAATTCAGAATTTTTTAATTGGTATATATTTAATATACTAAGGTATTAATTTCATTTTTATTTATTGTGATTTTATTCAATTAATGGAATGACATGGATGGGAAGATGTATTTAAATGTGGTAATAGAGTGATTTGTGTTATTCTGATGTGATGAAGTCCTAGTCTATGAAATATCCTGAATAATTCTATCTTGATTTCAATGTTCTTAAGATGATCTAATTACTCCATTTCTAATTTAAGTTTTTATGATTGATCTCACTTTGCCTTTTAGAGTAGTTAGAGATTTTGCTGTATACAACAAATATGCCTACTTATATTTTTATTTTTTCAATTACTCAGCAAGTAAAGCTTTCATATAAGTTGATCCTACCATTTGTAAAGTTCAGTATGTAAATAGTTATAGTACAATTATATAGCTGTATAAGTTGATTTTTATTCTTTTTATAATGATATTTCTTTGTCACATGTTTTCTATTAGAAGTGTTGTACTCAAAATCTTAAGAAATGCATTTTCAAATAAATAAATAAACCAATACAGATAAAGAAGCAAAATAAATCTTTGATTACTCAGCATGAGTAGGCCAAATATTACCCATGAGATTGTGTATTCAGTACTGTAGTAATACTGAAAACCAAATTAACACAGATTAACTTAACAAAATGCAAGCCTGGAATATAACTGTTCATTAGCTGTTTTCTAAAAAAAAAAAAAACACTCTTTAAAAAGAAGATTAAATACTGGGTAAATGTTCTCTAGTGTGCATGGATCTAAAAAAAAGCTTTTTAAGGACAGGGGTTGTAAAGGTTTCTTTTAAATCTGATGGAAAAATTCCCTTTCTCAAAATGCATACAGTATGGAAACTAATCAAATACTCAGGACTTCAGATAAGAGTATCTTAATCTGATGGTGCCTTAGTGCATTAAGTCTGTATGAAGTTGATGAAAGTGCCAAGGCAAATTCATGACATCTTCGAAGGCAGTATACACACATACACTCAATCCACATGAAGCTGTTCTATTTAACTAGGTACATTTGAAAAGTACAAATAGCATTTGACTGAAGCAAATAAGCAGAATGCCTTTGAAAACTCATTGCAATGTACATTGTTACAAGATAAGAGTATGATAAGGGGGAGGTTTATTTATTGCCTTCAAAGCATTCACCTTTTGCTAATAAGTCAGCAAATGCTGTTAAAGACAGTAATTTTAGACACAATAATGGTAACTCCAATTGTATTATATTTTCAGAGTCAGTCACTTAGGCCTTTCACATTGCACTGACAACTGAACCATGAGATGTGATAATCAGGTATCATACAGCATGGAGGAGCAGTACTTCAAAGTTTCACAACTGAGTAACGATAACTAGACAGAGGGATTCTCCACAGAATGTACGCAACAGCATCAGACAGGAGGTGAAGTAAATGAGCCTTCTGTAAGAAATTATTTCAAAGTTTACAAATTCTACTCAGTGAATATTATTGATAATCATGTTAACCTGTCAAAAGGGAGTTTACATTTCTTCCATCTATGAGGCTTAACTGTATAAATGTCATTATAGATATTATTTTTTTTTTTTAAATTAATTTTGCATTGTTTCTTGACAACAGACTGGGACAAATTAATAATAGTCTTCATAGATGCTGCACAGTTAACCCTTCATTACACCTGAATTTTATCATGTATGAACAGCTTTTTTGTTTTTGTGAATTTTTACCTGTACAATGCAGTGATTCATATTCATGCAAATTCTGAGGTAATGTGAAATCGATCCATTTGGGCTCAGATGAGGTAGTAACAGATATGATAATGATGCAGAGTGAGATATGGGAGAAATGGCTCCTGAGGGTATTCATAGCATTGTGGATATGAAGGCATATCCCACATAAGTGGAAAATAACCAAATTAGTGCCAATGTTCAAGAACAAATGAGACATTCACAACTCTGGGCAGAGGTATCAAACTCCTGTCACATTGCATGAATGTTCTGGAGCAGGTGATTGATAAACAAATGCATAGAATAGTAGAAAGTAAGATGAGAGATGAGCAGTTATTTATTTATTTATTTTTATTTATTTATTTCAGTTTGCTTACCGGGGAAGTCCACTGGGCCAAGAAGTGCCCATTTTCAGTGGAGGCCCGGGGAGAAAAGCTCCAAGAACAGTATAATACAATATAGGTTACACAATGCAAATAAAGGTTACAAAGTAAAAATACATACAATATAGTTTGTAAAAACAAGTAGGGTTAATACATTTGAGAGTTGCAGAGAACTTGATGGCATATTTTTTTTTTTTTTAATCAATATTTATATGCTTACAGTCACTTAACGTCTGTTAGTTGTATGTATTTTGAGAAATTAGAATAAGTATGAGAGTATAGTGGAGTAGGAGTAGGGGTGCTTAGTTAGGAGTCCCTATGAAATTTAAGTGGGGTGAGTTTAATTTAAGTTCACATTTAGATCAGGATGCAGCACAACTGACCTGATGTTTGCAGTGAGACAGATAGTTGAAAAGAAGTTAGAGATGAGGAAAGAGTCCAGCTGGGCATTCCTATACTTGGAGAAAGCATATGACAAATCCCCAAGAAAGCTGATTTGGGAAGTCCTGTAGTGGTTTGAAGTCCCAGCAATTTTGGAAGAATTAGAGCAGGCTATCTACCAACTAGTACCAGCAGCCTTCCTATCTTTAAATCTCTCCTACACTCACATCTATCATCTCTCTGGGAATGCTCCTGTACCCATCCAGCATAACATCTCCAGCTACTACTCACCCCTCAGTCTACAACTCTTCCCTCCCATGAGAACATACATTTGTAGTTAACCCCTTATGTAAATATTCTCCTGTACACACCTACTAACTACAACCCTACTTAACACTTTTTCTTTTCCTTTACTAGTGAACATAGAAATCTAACAAAATTGTAAACTGATATGTTTGGTTGCATTTGCTCTTCTGTGTTTTCCTGTGGCATTAACATTTTCCTGTGCTTATAAGTACTACTCCGACACTTTAACAAACTGTCATGTTATTTTATTGTATTTTACATTATCCTCACTTGTATATTTGACATTGTATCTATGGAGCTTTTCTCCCCAGGACTCCATTGAAAACGGGCTCATTCGGCCCAATGGACCATCCTGGCAAACAAACTTCAAATAAAATAAAAAAATAAATCTACAAGGACATAATGACTCAAATATGAAGAGTGCTGGGTATCATAGAGGGGTTCACAGAGGGTGTGGGTGTCCAACAGGGTTCAGCTCTGAGCCCACTGCTGTTCATACTGGTGATGGGCTCCATTAGCAAACAAAATGGAGGGGACATATCAACAAAGTTGCTGTATGCAGATCATGTGGCATTACAAGTAAACTCTGACCAAGAACTTCATCAAAGGATAGAGGAATGGAATGCAAAACTGAAGACACATGGGATGAATCTGAGTACAGATAAGACAGTTGTAATGGCAACAAATGGAGTTCAGAAATAGCTGAAAATTGAGATAGAAGGGAAAATAGTGGAACAGGTTAACAACTTCAAGTATCCGTGAGGGGTGGTTGAGGAGAAGGCAAGTCTGAATAAGGAGGTCAAAGCTAAAATCATAGGGGCTTCAGCCAATTGGTATAGAGTATCATGTGAAGTATATGACAGAAGAATGCCAAAGAAACTAGTAAGGTGTACAAGATGGTGGTAATGACCATTACTTTTATATGGTACATAAACTAGGGCAGTAAAGGCAGAGCAGTTGAGGAAGCTAAAGGTAATGGAGATGAAGTGCCTGAGATGGGATGCACACTGTGGGACAGATTAAGAAATGAGGACATAAGAGCAGAAGCAAAAATAGCTCCAATTGCAGAAAAGTTCAAAGAGAACAGATTACAGTGGTTTCAACACATGTGCAAAAAGCAGATGACAATCTGGTGAAAGCAAGAGGAAACGAGGGTGTCCAGCAAAGAGGTGAAGAGAGTGTGTGAGAGATGACCTGTGACTCTCAAGCATGAGTGCTGAAGGCAGGAGAGTGGCACTGAATAGAGAGAGATGGCAACAGTTGAGACACCACCTCAACCCCATGTAGAAAATGGGAAAAAAGTGGTTGTTGATGATGATGAGTCATACAATCAATTATGGAAGTTACAGGGAGAAATTATTACCTTCTCTAATGTATTAACTCAGAGGAATTGGCATCCATCTTGATCCTCCATCTTGCCTCCTCCACAGATGGGGTATGTTTTAAATCTAGCTTTTGTAAATTACAATGACTACTGCTGTGAACCAGTTGGTAACAGACATAACATTTCAGAAAGGTCATCACTTATCCTGTCATTCTCAAAAACTATGAACAATAACTATTCACTTATTTCACATTTCTCACACTGTCAGTTATTAGAAAACCTCTTTGAGCCCATGAACATGTTTCTAAGGTGGATCGAATATCATAGCTTCAGTTTATAATTATGTCACAAACTGCAGAGTATACCAAGTACAATGTAATGCCTCTTAAGATTATGACATCACCATTATAGTTTTACTGAAATTCATTGCAGTTGTACTACAGTTAATCACTATCTGGATCATTTCAAGAAAAACAACCTTTTCTAATTATGGACACACCAGTCTACAATTCTCAGTGGTACAAAACAAATCACGCTTAGCTTGGTAGCTGCACAATCAAAAGCCCATGTTGTGTTTCAACAACTGGTGTTTAGATTCATTTTCCAAGACAGATGCTACAGTGAAGCATCGGGCAGGATTCACGAAGGCTTGCACAGAGTGTAAGAGACGTGCAACACTCCATGCAAGCCTCGCGATCCAGGAACAGCCCTAAACTCTGTGTAAGAGACCAGCTAAAACGTCTCTTACACGGACTGGGCGTGGACATGCTAAATACCTCACTTGCATCCGAAAGGTATGCAAATGAGGTATATTAGCGATCCACGAAGCAGAAACCAGTCCGTGTAGGAGACGTTTTAGCTGCAGAAATGTACTCAGTTGACAACTGAGTACATTTCTGCAAAATCCACAACGGAGCGATGTCAGCTCCAAAAAAAGGTTGCATATGAGTCAGGCAGCATGCCAATGGCCAAATATGTGGCCATTGGCAAGATAACCCGATGCAAAATTATTAAAAATATAATTTTTTTTTTCGGTGATCGCCCATGTTTAAACCCAGCGCAGCCCCGCGCAAACGGGCTGCACTGTATAAAACATAAAAATGAAGATTATAAACCCACAAATGTGGGTCTTATGCAATACATGGATTTACAATGCAGGGACCAGCAGACTAAAACCAACATGGCCACCGTGTAGTGGTTGCTAAGTGGGGAAGCTGAGTCTAAGACATGAAACTAAGCATTAGTAGGCAATCTCATGTAAATGAGGGTTCGGATACTGAATCTCACAGTCACATACCAAATGAGCACAGTCTGAGTAGTGTAAGAGATACAAAAGGGGAAGGAATAGAGTAGGAGATAGGTGACATCACAGGGGGGAATGGTAGAAAGAAATGCAGTTCATTGGAGGCCAGTGTAACATGACAGATGACAGGCACAGATCATGGAAATAGGTGTGCCACTAGATAAGTCATGGAAAGTCAAGAAATGGAAGGTGTACACTGTTACCTACACCAAAGTTTCTTGCTGGCCGTGCATGCGCACGTGTGCGCGCCATGAAGCGCGAGTAGGACAGTGTGCGCGTGTAAGGCAGTGTGAGCATGTGGGAGCATGTTGGGAGATGTTTAACACTGTTTGCGCAGGTGTGCACGCGTGTAAGGCAGGCTGAGTATGTTGGAGGCTGTTGGCAGACGTGTAACAGTGTTTGCGCGGGTGTACGCGCGTTTAAACCCGAATAAGTAGATTCTAAACTGTGTAAGAACGTGTGCGCGCATGTAAGCCACTGTGAGCGTGTTTCAGATAGTATGCAAGTTGCTCCCCCCTGAGGAAATAGAGAGGAAAAAGGAAGCAACAGAATTAATAGGAAGCTAGCAGGGATAACTGCTGAAGCTAGCAGTTGAAAACAATTAGAAGCAGGCAATTACACAGGCAGAATAGTAGCCCAGCCCAGCACTTAAAACTCTGCAAACAGTAGTGCAGGATGTTTCCATTAAGAGACACTGCAAGACAGGAGTAAGCTAATAGAAGTGAAAACTGAAAAAGCTTCACTCAGAGCAGAAATGTTAGGGGCTGCCATAGCTGTCATAATGAGACATAGGCGACTTGCTGAGGGTGGTGACAATGCAGATGGTGCCAGACAACCCACAGTGAGGAGACGGAGAAGAGTGTACAGGCCCAGGGTCACCTACCACGGGTTACATGAGCTGGAGATAGTAGAGCGCTATAGAGTGGACAGAGAGCTCCTGCAGCAAATTGTTGAGCTGTGCAGGCCACGCCTCACACACAGAACCAACAGAGGGGAACCCATCCCAGTGGAAACCAAGGTATGTGTTGGCCTAAGAATACTAGCAACAGGTACCTTCCAGAGACCAACTAGCAATATGATGGGGATATCACAGGCATCAGCCTCCAGGGTACTACACCAGTTCCTGGATGCCATGTCAGCACATGTCAGTGGTCATGTATATTTCCCCAATGCCCGTGAGGTATTGGCCAGCAATATGCGTCTCTTCCAGCAAATAGCGGAATACCCTGAGGTACTGGGTGCTATAGACTGCACGCACTTACGCATCAAAGCACCAGCAGGTGAGCGGGGTAGGGCCTACATTAACCGCAAGGGCTTCCCCTCCATCAACGGCCAGGTCGTGTGTGATGCCCAGGGCATAATAATGAATGTGTGTGCTGGCTGCCCTGGGAGTTATCACAATTCCCACATCTGGCATTTGACGCAGCTGTACCAGACATTTGCCAATGGGGACATCCCACACGGACACCTAGTGGGGGATGCAGGTTATGCACTGGAGCCATGGCTGATGACACCCATCAGAAACGCACACACACCTCAACAGGAACGCCATAATGAGGCACACGCACAAACACGTAATGTGATAGAGCGTGTGTTTGGGCTGCTCAAGTCACGGTTCCGGTGTCTGGACACATCTGGTGGAGCCTTGCAGTACACACCAACTACATGTACCCAAATTGTCATGGTATGCGCTATGCTACATAATATGATCTTGCAAAAACAGCTGCAGCAGGACCAGCATAGGGCAGGGCCAAACAGCCCCCCACCATTGCCAAGGCCATCACAGGCAGAGCGTGACTCGGAGGAGGAACAACCTGAGCCTGCCCCAGTAGGCAGAAGGAGGCGTGCCCAGTATGCCCTGGCCTTGGCAAAGAGGCAACGCATAGCACATACACTGGCACAGTAGGAACCCTGGGAATGATACCCCTCTCTGACTCATTCATATAGTAACAGGGATGCCTAACATGACACAACCTGCTCTCAAACATGTACAGGGAGTGTAGTATGTGCATCTGACAGAGGCAGCCCTGCAGCACCACCTGAGGCATGATTGCCATGTGTTAAGCAATGTAACACCATCTAGTATATGCAAACATGAAGACCCTGCCTAACATCTCACCATCACCAAGCATGATGCCACACTATGAAGACAAGAAGATCAAGTACAATAATTGGCTGAAGTAATGCAGTCAGTCAAAGGGGAGCCAATGTGTTACAGGCTGGGAAGATATGCGGAGTTTGACATGATGCACCACCTGCTAGGGGTGGCATGCACCTATCATGCCATGCCCCATGGATACTGGCAAAGGCTGTCAGTACCCACAACATGCCCTGAATAGGTAAGTCTCAAAACACAAATCCAACCTCATAGGTTCTACAAGGGATAGGAACCTAGATGTAATACTACCCCATGACAGATGTACAAACAGCAAGATGTGTGCAGTGTAAACGCACACAGTAAGGAGAATGTAGATACCAGTCCTGTAATAGAGAACTGGGCAAGGCTCACAGCAGCACCCAACACTACCAGGTCACACCTCATACTGTGCTGTACAGCCACAAAACATGGAACAAGCTACAAAAGGAGGGTGACTAGCAAGAAATGGCAAGGATAACCACACCCCCATGTTGGTACCACAACAAGAAGCAGCATGGAATATCCATGGTCAAATACCAATGGCTAAAACTGCCTCTCAGTATATAGCCTGCTGCAGACCACTGTCCTAATACCAGGAACAGCACCTGGCCTATGTCGGAATACATGAATATATCAAGCCCCCCAAACCACATTATATTGCTCGACTGAAAATACCCAGACATACACCGGTAGCATTGTACTAGCACCAACACAGTAGGAGAAAATTACCCAGATTCCATAAACCAAAATGCCCAGGTACAATGTACTACCCCCACAAGAGGGGTAAGCATACTGGATGTGATAATCAGCAACATGTGTACTGGATGGCAAGATGAGAAGTGTACCCCTCACTGGTAAGACCAGACCATAGAGTAAGCACATTGGAAATACACACCCTGACCCCAGTCCCTGGCCAGAATACCACAGTGAAAAACATGTGTAAAGTATAGGTTGCAGCCCTCAAAACCAATGTTGAATCCACAAAAGGCCCTGTGTAAGTGCAGAATATGGGACACACCACAGAACATGTTATACAGGCATTCCATGAACACAGCCAGGAATGCTTGGAGTATGCAATCACAAATAACAACAACACACAATGCCATACACGCAGACATCTGGCATGCTGGGCTCCAGCCATTGCCAAACCATACAAGAGAATGAGGAAGATACCACATGATAGAGCAAACATAAAAAGGGAAGTAATCACTGACCAGTAGTATGGCAACAACATATGTCCACACATACAATCCACTCAGTCCAGCCACAACAAGTATAACCTATGAATCCAGAGGCAATGTGATGCCAGTACCAAGTACACAGACAACCACAACACCCCCGAATAAATACAAACATATGTGATAGATGCATCCATGTATCCAAAGCAGAGGTTGAGCTCCAACAAGCCAGTACTGTCAACACTAGTCAGGAGGAGAAGGTAACCACATACACCACAAACCCAGTCCCACATAGACCTACCACAACTGTAAACCAAACACATAGGCGCAGACAAATATTCCCGGAGGCCTTAATTACAAACACACACCACACCAACAGACGCCTCCAAAGTAGATCACAAGCAACCACAACCTTCAAACATAGCACATGCAACGAATAGTACGCAAAGCTGGTGTGCCAAACAGTCACAGGCCCGAAGGAGAAACAAATGCCTGATACAGTCATAATAGGTGTCTGTATAGGCAGAAACACAGCTGTCCCACTCACCAGACTGAACAAGGGAAAGGGTAGAGTAAGCTGCTTGTAGGTAGCCACAAAATGCCACTTAACACAAGTACGCAGGTCACCCCAAAGCAAGCAGAAATATGATGCACTCAATGTCCATGCTGGTGTGAATTACCTGAGATGTACCTCCCTGGTCAACAACAAATGAGACATGGATGGTCCCTCCGAGTATGTACCCCAGGGCGGGATGACACTGGCTGTGTGCAGCATCCAACCCTCACCAAGAATGATGCCACAGTACAAACACAGAATGCTCATGTTTAACAGCTGGCACAGTTACAGCTGTCAGTCCAAGAGGGTGTAATGTGTGCCCGCTGGAGATGTCAAGCATGACAAGCCATGCTGCTGTTACAGGTGTGGCTGTCAGATGTTACCCATGTGCGTCTGGATACTGGATAAGGTCTTTGCCGCCTCCATAGAGCCGTATGTAGGCAAGGCCAAAAAGACTACCCACCACCCTAGAAAACATAAGTGGTAGGAAACATAAGGGTAATGCTGACCAATGCCAGATGTGTAAACTGCAATATGCATGCCCCTGAGACATTTCCCATTATGGAGAACATTGATGCCTGTCCAGTGACGGAAGCCTGCTGCAGGCCTAGTGATACCACACCAGCGCTACTAGGTTATACCACATACCATGTGTTATGGCTCCAACACCTGCACCAAGACATCAAAGGAGGGGGAGTATCCATATGCAGCACAGACGCCCATATAGCCAGGTAACTGACAATGCACAAAGCAGCGGACACCACCCATGTGCACATAACTGTAGTCAAAACTGCTGTATAGTCTGTAGCATGCGACAGACCACACTCTCACACACAAGAACCCCACCCAGACATCCGAAGACACTGGACAGTATGGATGTCCCACCAAATACCAGACAAGGTACACAAAGTACCACATAGGTGTCAAACCATTATGTATGCAAGGAGTCATCCGGGACCTAGGGACACAGGTTGACATTAATCTGTCATGTGACAGCCACAATGCCAATGTGGCTATGAAGACTGTTGATACTGGACACCGTATCATGAAAGGATTCACACCAACATCAACAGGGGTCACTGTGCCGCTGTACTGTTCCCTTATCAGACCCATAATCTAGTACAATGACTCATATGGGATGTACCATACGTGACACCTGCAGCGGTTTGGAAGACCTCATAGTTACCCCACCAACAGGATAAAGGGTGCAAAATATATGTCATATGCTGCCTGGCTGTAGACACCCCAGCTGACTGCAGTCACACACTGCCTACACAGAGGCATTGTATGTCTGTTGTACCAGGCCATGTCCAACACAGGAGTAATGGACATGCTACACCACAGGAAATCAAAGCCATTGGAGCTGTGAGAGTCACAGATGTCAACCTCAACACATAATGAAATAAGATGTGCTGGAGGGACAGATACATAACCCATAGGCTCCCCACACCCAGAAATAGGATCCCAATCCATGGTAGGCAGAGCCCCTCACTGACACCCCTCAACAGGAATATTGCCAAGTGGATGGATAACCGTACATGTATACTGGGGGTCCCCACTGTGTCACGACCAGACAGAGGCACAGTGAAGAACCTCATAAATGGCCATAATTGAACATAGCAAGGGGTGGCAAAAGACACACACACTCTAGCTAGGCTTACCAATGGCCTAGGGTGTCTAGCCTACTATGAACCCATGAACCTATGAAGATACAACACGTACAGGACACTAAGGATAATCACAAGGCTTACCCAACTGATGGTAGGAACCATGTTGGGCATCCACAGATATGCTCCGAATCACACAGATATTACAAACAACATACCAAACACACACACATATTGCTAACATAAACCTGTCAGGTGCAGTGCAAACACCCCCCCCCCCCCGAGTGCAAAATACCTATCCCAGCAGATGGTCCCCTGACATTGCAGATGCTGAGGTAACAGCCATCATCTGCAAAGCAGAACACAC
The DNA here is from genome assembly GCF_019279795.1 of Protopterus annectens. NCBI lineage: Eukaryota > Metazoa > Chordata > Ceratodontiformes > Protopteridae > Protopterus > Protopterus annectens. The sequence continues at coordinate 618,505,091 of NC_056729.1, read as the reverse complement.
AGCAGCAAAGGTATGTGATGGTGTCCTGTGCTGAGGCCAACATGGACCCCAAGAGTAATGGAATGCAAAATCATACTACTGGCCAATGTCAGCCTTACCACAGGGTATGTACCCAAAGAGCAGTGTACAACAACAGTGGTCCATCACAACAAAGGTGCTGCCTGAATGGATACTCCAAACTAACACCCCAGGATCCTGACAAGCTTGTTCTGCACAGCTATGGAAAGGATCAGTATGTACCGCAGACAGAAGGCTAATGTGGACCTACTGATACCGGACCCTACACACTGTGGCTGTTGTAACTGCAGAACCGGCCCCTAAACATGTCTGACCCATTTGAAGCAGTCATTAAGGTCATTGATGAGGGCTATGTGGTCCACACAGCGTAGCTGGACTGTGCACATGCTTCTAGACAATACCGTACGTGTTCAGTATGGATATGTTCACCAGCTTAAATATACACCCCTATGTCAGTAGAGGGGTTGCAAAGCAGTCCAAGGACAGAACTGACATGGTCAGACATACTGCATCCATGTCAGACTACAAAGCGGATATGAGTGGCATCCCACAAGGCCTGGTCTTGGCCCCCCCACCCCTGTTCTGTATACATGTCCCATAGGTATAGGCCAACATGGAAGGACTGTGACTGAGCATGTATGCAGAGGAGTACAAACAGCCCACCGTATCCGACCCCCAGCTGACACAAGCAACCCACAAAAGGGCCACTTACAAACAAACAACTGTAGCCATAGCCAAGTCAGCAAGCTAATCGCAGAACTGTGTATAGACAACCACTGTGGATATACAGTAAGTGCCCACAAATTATCACACAGGTGTTAACCCATGAGGCACCTAACATGTAATGTGACACCTGGGTACAAAAGGTGATAAATAACCTGCACTGGACAAACATGTGTCTGTAGTGTTCGCAGAAACATGTACCATATACCCACCCAAACATGAAGGCTGGCAAATGTAGATAAGGGGAACTCACTCTGGCTCTGCAGCCATCCTCCATCAGCATCACAACTGACTACAATAGCCCCTGTGGGATATACCGTAGCAGACACCTCCAACAACTGTAAAGTCCACAACAGTACCCCACCAGAGGTAGCAAAGAGCCTGAACAGATGCCATGTGTTGCCTGAGTAAACAAACTGCAGCCCCACACACTGCCATCCTTCCCGGCAACAGGAAAGCTGTGCCTGATGTATGATGCCATGTCCAACCTGGAATGAATGAACATGTTGCACCTTGTACAATCTGAATGGCAGTGAGCTATGCACATGAGAGACCTGAACCCCAGCACTGACATACATAGGACAAGCTGTACAGAATGATCCATAACACAGATGGCACCCCCACACTGCAGTAAACTCCTGGTACAGGTCAGCCAGAGTGCCACATATCGACACCCCTCAAGAGGCATCCTGATGAGTGTATGGGAGATGGTAGGCTACCCTGGGTATCACTGTTATGTCAGAGGTAGACAGAGGCACAGTATACCAACCATGACATATGTAATGGCAAACTCCAGTTACAATGTGTGTCGAAGGACAAACACACCCTGTGACTACCATCAGAAATGGCCTACAGAACATCACTAGTGTTTGCCAATGTCCACCCATGTTGTGGAATACACTAGCAATGTTGGACGAGCCTGGTGTAGGTAGTCCATATCTGAACATATTGCAACATGGTCATATGTGCACAACTGGCCCCTACACAGTCTGTCGTGCTCACTATGAAGATGTCAAGCAGTGATAGGACTAAAGCCCAGGATACTGTCCACTACAGTGAAATACTGAACCAGTACACTATACGGTACTACAGTGTTAGGTCATTATGAAAGCATGTTGAGAACTGTCTGCAAAGTATCCCATGCAATTCCTGCAGGCACAGTATAATCCCTGTTGTGGCAGACACAAAGCAGTTGGCCAGTTAGTACACAACATGACACCCAGCACACAATCATAAACGTGTGATAATGACGAAGGTCACACACACCCAAATATGTGTTGGACTTCAGAGTACAACATATGGAAAGCTCACACTGGGCATGCTCGCACACTTTGATAAATGAGGCATATGTCAGACAACATGCCATGGAAAGGCTGAACTGGGCATGCTCACACACTTAGGCCATATCTCCGTGCAGCAGTTGGCCACACATATCTGGTATTTGTACGTGTCAGTCCAGGAACCAACCACAACACAGCAATCAGCCCAGTGCACACAGTAAATGACCACAGAGACATAAGTGATATAGTGGATCGCCGTCATATGCAAACATCTGCCACAGATACACAAGTTGGTCATAGGAACAGGGAATGCTATGGCAATAAAGACCTGCAAACAGTAGAACAGCACAACAAATATTGTGCATCCGACAATTGAACATATGGGAGTAGAGGTCAATACTAGGCTTCTTGCCCCAGGGAATGGCAGCTCAGCCAGAGTGTGCTTGGCATCTGCATCCCCAGGATAGTAGGCTACCATGCCACTGTAAAGTAGGTCACAGAAGGCGACATGTGAGGCTAGTGAGCTGTGCCACTGTCAAGCAGGGGCACCGTGGAGGTCTCAGGGATTGAATGTGCTAAGCCACAGCCATGTTGTCGGTGTGTGCTGTGAGAGGGTTGCTGAGGATCTCTGACAGTAGGTGTCCGTCAATAACAGCCTGAGGGGAGCCCTATCTGCATTCTCTGGACGATTCCACTGTCAACACTGTGTTGTAATGAGTATGTGTGAATGAAGTGCCGTGCTGGAACCATCCACAGATGTCCTCCCTCTGTGGGCTACAGCTCTGCAATGTATTAGGTCGCTCTGTCTGTTGAACGGCGCATATATGGCCGGTGTACAGCTGACAGGTGTCTTGTTGTAGAGCAGTCATGGGTATATGTGGGATAGCATGACCAATGCAAACTGCACACATGCTCATAGGATGCAAGTGTCAAGGATTATGCTGAGTGGCCAGTATAGTCCTCCAGCATGGGTCCTCTGAAGTCATCCACCCCAGTCTACACAAGTGTAGAGTCTGCTTGTGCTAAACACAGTTTGTGTGCAGTGACAACCTTGCCTGGGGGTGGAGATGAGATATGGATGTCCAGGGAAAGGTGGACATGGGCAGATATCAACAATGGTGGTCTACCGCTGGTGTGGAACAGTGAGTACCCACGTTGCAGATGGACAGGTGCAATATGTATTCACCCATGTGGCTGTGGTGTGTGGTTCTGCCATAGCACATGGACCCACAAATTGTAGTGGCGGTAGGGTAAAGTGGTAGAGGCCTGAGTAGTTCTCACACACAATATGCCTGTACCTGATGTTAACAACTGGAATGGTGTATGTGAATACCTGCGTATCCTGGCACTGTTGCCAGGGAAGCTAAGTGTGTGTCCTGGATGTGGGTGTGGTGTTCTGGACTGGTTGTGTTGTGTGTTACAGGTTCTGTTGTCCCAAAGCATGGTATAGAACATAACCTGCCAGTGCGATGTGCATATCTGACCCTGACGTAGGTGGCTGCAAATGCATATATATGCTATCCCCCACCTGACAGGTAGTACTACATCTACATACCTCTGTGGAAATAAAGATGTCAGCACCCTAGAAATACTACAGGTGCAGAACAGATGCCCAGTAATTCGGATAGTGTGCTCTGCTAATGCGTCACCCTCAAGTGTCATAATATAGTTAGGTAGGGGTTCGAATCCTGCAAATGCTCAGTGAGTGGGGTTTGTGTGTGTGAAAGGCTGTGAGAGGGAAATGTCCCTTTTGGAAACTGGGAGAACACACTACAGGATGCACACTCCCCTTTCTAAACACAGATGATGTCAGCACCCTATAAGTACAGCAGGAGAAGGGAAGCCTCCCAGTAATGCGAATAGCGCGCTCTGCTAATGCATCCGTCTCAAGTATCATAACATAGTTAAGTAGTGGTTTGAATCCTGCAAATGGCAAGTGTGTGTGTTTGGATGAGGGGGGTTATTGTGTGTGTGCAAATATGTATGAGGGATGTGCCCCTTTTGGCAACTGAAAGAAAACACTACAGGATGTACACTCCCCTTTCTAAACACAGATGATGTCAGCACCCTATAAGTACAGCAGGAGAAGGGAAGCCTCCCAGTAATGTGAACAGCGCGCTCTGCTAATGCATCCATCTCAAGTGTCATAACATAGTTAGGTAGTGTTTTGAATCCTGAAAATGGCAAGTGTGTGTGCTTGGATGAGGGGGGTTATTGTGTGTGTGCGAATATGTATGAGAGATGTGCCCCTTTTGGCAACTGGGAGAACACACTACAGGATGCACACTCCCCTTTCTAAACACAGATGATGTCAGCACCCTATAAGTACAGCAGGAGAAGGGAAGCCTCCCAGTAATGCGAATAGCACGCTCTGCTAATGCGTTTCCCCTGCGTATCGTAATGTAGTTAGGAAGGAGTTTGAAACCTGTAAATGACATGTGTGTGTGTTTGCATGTGGGGAGTTTGTGTGTGTGCATTTCCGTATGAAAAACATGTTAGTTTTGACAATCAGGAGATCACACTACCTGATGCACATTACCCTTTCAAAATACTGATGTTGTCAGCACCCTATAAGTATAGCCAGAGAAGAGGAACTATCTAGTAAACCGAATAGTGCGCTTTGCTAATGCGTCCCTCTCACGTGTCATGACTTAGATAGGGGAATGAATCCTGCAAATGGCAAGTGTGCATGTGTGGGAGTAGTAGGTGTGTGTAAATGCAAGTGTGAGGAACAGATCCTTTTGGCAAATACTACAATACACCAGATGCTGCCTATACCCCCAGTAAACACAGGGGATGTCACCACACTATCAGCACAGCCAAACAGGGCTAGTTGGCTAGTAATGCCAATAGTGTGCTCTGCTACTGTGTCTATTACCATTGTCAGAGTACAGATAGGTATGTTTTGGTAACCCACAACTGTCACGTGTGGTTGTGTCACACAGTATGACCTTGTGTGGGTATTTGTACATAACAATGCATGCCATTGCCTAAACCAACAATGGCATTGCACACATGATGTATGTGTGTGACACATACACATAAATACCTGTGACCTGCAGTAGTTACCATGTCTGACACATGCTTCGTGTGGATAAATGGTATTAGCAATGTATACCAATATGACTGTGTGTGTCTTACTGTGCAGGGTCCGCACGTGGTATGTCCCTATACAGTGTGGGTGTCTATGGTGAAAGACCTATAGCAGGGGATACACATCTGGTCTGGGCCATATAGTGTACATGTAGTCGATGTACAGGTGCTGCATGTTCCCACCTGTTGTGGTAGTGGTAACATGTCATTCCACTGCAATTCGGTGACCACATGCTGTGAACACTTCAACTAGAGTGTTGTAGCTACAGCAATGATCACACACAATGTTCGGCCGGATGCAGTACGGCCTTATAAACACAGTTCATGAGACTGTCATATTTCCGGTGTTGTTATGGAGGATAGGTGGTCTTCCTGCGTATGTGAGGGTTGTGTGTGCCAGGCTATGAACCAGATGGCAGTCCGACACACTGTCAGCTGCACATGAGTAAGCCCTGATGGTTTGTGCTGTGCCAACAACCTGGAGGTGTGTGTATCTGTGTTACCTTGGGATACCACCCCCCTATCCATGTGTGTTACATGTGTAGGGGACAACAGGCATGGTATGGGGCATAACCTGTCAGTGATGGGTAACACCTGTGAGCCATGAATCATGAATCTGGTACTGCACAGACATTGCAGTTCACCGTGCTGAGGGCAGTGTCTGGTGCATGCATCTTCCGGTGTACACTGCTGTTGTTGTGTAGCAGCACTGTTAGTATCCTAACCTGTGTGATACCCACGGAGGTCGCTATGTAAACCATGTCCTGCAGCATAAGGCAGTATGTGTCTACCAAGGAGCCTTGCCATTATACATCGGGCCATGGGTGTCATGTGCAAGATGACCCGTGCACATCATTGTGGCTTCCATAGCATGTAAGCACACGTTGACAGCCAGTGGATACCCTATGAATGACAGTGGAGACTGAGCATAATGTAGACATACAACACCCTTCCCACATATAGTGGTAGAATACCTGGTGAGGGTATGTTGGCAACCAACATCAGGCTCATACTGGCCTGTGCCACATGCTGAGAGATCCATTCTATGTTCCCTATCATGTAGTCCAGGGAGGTATGTCTCAGGCAGCCACAATGGCATGGTCAATGAGTGAGTCATATCTGTCCATGCCTCTGACTGACCTGTATGCATGTGTGCTGTGGTGGACCATAGTGCCCCTGAGTCATATCACTGTGACCTTCACCAGATACAGCCTGTTGAGCGGGACCCCAGTGCAGCACACATCACAGGTACCTGACACGTCTGTAGCAGGTGTGTTGTGTAGCCCTACAGGCTGTGAGTGTGTGGCACAGGGGATGTGCGTGCCATGTGTGGCATGTGCTCTGTTCCGACGGAACATATGCCTGTGTGCCAGCTGCGGAGGTGTGTGATGCCCAGGCAGGCTGCTAGTCTGAGTCCTCACGTATGCCCCAGTGTGTTCAGCATGCTGTCAGTGTGTGTCAATGTCTGACTGGTATTGTCGTCACTGTAATATATTGTATTGATTTATTTATTTATCCTACATTTGTTGACTGGGATAGCCCAACTGGATGCATGTCCATTTCCAGGGGAGGCCCGTGGAGACAAGCTACGAGGGTAGCAGACAGATACAGCATTACATAATACTAGCATTACATAGTACAAACATATTATTTACAGAGATTACATAAGTAAGCAAGTCAAACATGTTCCACAGGTTAATGTTAGACCTGAGCACAAGCCAGGATTACATCAAAATTACACAGTAAAGTGGTTCACAGAAGTTACACATTCGAGTTAGCCAGGCTTGATACATTGACATAGCCAGTTAAGTGACAAATGTTGTTTGAGTCTACTGTTAAATGACCTAAGGTGGACAGTAGGGTAATATCAGCTGGAAGTGAGTTCCAGGATCTACTTACAGGGTTTGCAAAGAGAGAATCACCAGCTGTGTTATTAAACTTGCTAGTCTGAAGTAGTACTTTGTTAGAGGATCGAAGCGGTCTAGGAGTGTTATAGGGGGTGATAATAATTGAAGTGCAGGAGTATTGTCTGGATTATAGAGGATTTTATAGGCCATAATCAGTTGGTTATACTGTATTAGGCTGGGTATTGCAAACCAACCAAGCTGATTTAGATTGATACAATGATGTGTCCTAAAAGGTGGGCCAGTGGCAAACCTGGCAATGTGGTTGTAGCAAACCGAGTGCTTGTTAAGGACAGTCTTGTTCATATTCGAGAGTAGAGGGAATGCATACAGAAGGGTTGAAACAAGGTGTGAGCGAGCTATGGCACCTTTAGCTGGAGGGGCAAGGAAGGCTTTAATTCTGTAAAGTGACCCTAGTTTTCTATTGATGGCTTTGCTAATCTGGTTAACATGTATGTCACATATGAGATTATTGTCTATGATGGCACCTAATAGTTTCGGAGATGGGTCAGGGGAGATTATTGTGCCATCAGTTGATGTTATGGTAACGGTGAAAGTGGTAGACCTACGTGTTGGTGGAATAACAGCGGTTTAGTTTGATTGGGATTTAGGATCAGACGATGTTCAGAAAGCCAGTTTGCTATTGTATTAAAGGTGGTCTGGGTAGCTGACCATAACTCTACTGGAGATGTGGCTGAGCAGATCAGAGTAGAGTATACAGCATATTGGATACAGCTGACTGTTGGGATAACAGTATAACGGTCGTTAATGAAGATGGAGGACAGCAAGGGCCCTAGTATAGAGCCTTGTGGTACTCTGAGGGTGTTAGGTAGAAGGTTAGAGGGTTTGTTCTGCCAGAGGCCAGCCTGCTGTCGACCATGCAGGTAGGATTGACACCATTGGAAGGCTCCAGTATCTAGACTGTCTTTGCAGGGTGTGGAGTATAAGTTGGTGATCAACCATATCGTATGCCTTTGAATTATCCAAAAAGAGGGCTGTGGATATATAATTATTGTTGCAAGTATGGCTTATGGTGTTAGTAAAGGCTAGGAGGCCTGACGTAGTGCTGTGATGAGGACGTAAGCCATGCTGAGTGTCTGCCATAATGCGAGTTTGGATTAGGTGGTGCATGACTTGTCTATGACGAAAGGTTCCATAATCTCTGCAAGTGGAGAGAGTATAGCTATTGGCCTATAATTGGAGACTTCAGTAGAGCTGCCTCCTGTGTGAAGTGGGATTACATATGACATTTTCCAGATGGTGGGAAAGTTAGATTCTAACATGGTTCCTTTGATTACCTTTGAGAAGGGGTAAGCAATAGCATCATCTGGTTTTGATAGGTACTCGGCAGGGAGTTGATCAGCAGAAAGTGTAGTGGGTTTCACTGTTAGAATCAAGGTACGGAGAAGTGAAGTGGTGACTGGTTGGCAGCAGGACGCAAGTAGTTTTCTAGGGGTGCTGTTTTCAGGACCAGGGGAGCTAGGAGGTAGATGGCTAGCTAGGGCCTGAAATGTCTCAGTAAAGGACTGGTCAAAGCTATCAGGAACATCTTCAGGGGTATTATCAATAGTAGCAGCAGGGATTGGGGTTGACGTTTGTCCTGGACGTAGTATATATGACATGCCACCTGACAGGGTATGGCATTACTGGGTTCAGAGAGACCATTCCCCAGATTGGCTGTGTGGTGGCATCCCACACATGTGTTGTACGTTCCTGGCCAAGGGTGATGGCTGACTGCATACATGTGGCAGCTGTGACAATGACACATGACTCACATAAACCACGACTGGACCATAGAGGCGATTCACAGGTTACCTTTGCACATGCCACCCTAGTAGTGTGATTGCCATGGTGAGTACCAACACATAGGGCCAATGGGGAACAACATACTGAAGGTGTGTATGTGTGGGTGGACTGCCACTGTTTCATAGCACTGACATATATGACTGCACACGTGGGTAAATGCCAGGTAATATGTGTGCAATGTGTCACAGGCAACGTACATGCATACAGGACAGACAGTGACGTTCTGTCATGTGTAAAGTTGACATACATATCGTACGCTATGCAGATGTCACTAGCAGTCTACAGAAGCACTGTAACTCTGCATTGCAGGTGTAAGCAGTGTTCCAGGGGACCCCAAGCGAACATGCATGCAAATAAAGCTACAGTACACAGGGCTGGAAGTAGTGCATTATACAACAAAGAAGGGGTAACAATAACAGTAAGTAACAATGCAAATATGTAGGCACTATCAACATGTACCCAGGAATACGCAGCACAGATGCCCATGGCAGAACCGATATTATGTCATACTTATTTGTGATTTGGATTACATTGGTACTGCACACATATCTACATGCGCGAACATCCACATGGCATAGTCGTTGTGGGCATCTTGACACCATTACTGTACATGTCCACCATTGCATATCACTACTTGCGTTAGCTTTCCCCCTGTGCTACCCATGTATGCGGCTATCTGTTGACAACTTTACCACCGGCATGCAATTATGTGCAGCTGTTATACTTTGGTATGTACTATGGGTGCAGATAACAATTCAGGACATTCATACAGTTACTACAGCAGGCATGCTGAGGTAAACACACAGTCATAGCAGCACACTGTACTGTTACCAACATGATACTACTAATACACATCTATGTAGTCACCCTGTGCATCAGCAACATGTTTACCTGTTCCCGCAATGATGTTGGAGATTGCAGGAGGAGGCACAGTGTCATCATATGCACAGGGTGTGGATTAGGTATGCCTGAGTCAGCCACTGATACCACCAATTGACATGTGTGTGTATGTGTGTTGGTGAGGGGCAGCAGTACAGGGTGGGGCAGTGTTGGTGCAGTGTGTGCGTGTATGTGGTTGCCCTAAGTGTTAACATTTCACATGTGTGTATGCACGCACACAGTTCCACCTCATGGCTGCCATATACAGGGGTTTGTGGACAGCCACAGACTGCACCTGGCAGGCCATACAGATCAGTGTCTGTGTGCACGGACACGGTACCTGTGCCTGGCAGGGGTGCTACGGACCGTATCCAGTACAAAGCCGGACTGGGTACTGTCATCAGAAGCGGGGGTGTATTGACTGGACACATGTCCCTGTTGGGACTGTCCAGAGCCACGTGCACGTGGTCTCCTGGGGCGTTCCGATGACAGCACAGATCCAGCATTGCTGGGGCTGCTGCTGGCACTATGGGGGCGTGCGCGAGCCTGTTGTCGTCCGCGCCGACTGCCAGCTGCTGCTGGCATATGGCCATGTCGATGCCGCAAACGCCCACCATTGCCCTGACTCATGGACATCTGGTTATGGAACTGCTGTAATATGTCCCCACAACATCTGTCTATGACATCGGTGAAGTTATGGATAGCATCCGCAATGTCACGCATACTGTCTGTCATGGCTGTGTGACATGCTCTGAGCTCCCTCAGACCCTGTCCGGTGTACCTTTCCATACGTGACTGAGCCTGCATGACAGTCCGAAACATCGATGAGGTTGACAGACCTCTTTGGGCACGTTGGCCAGAGGCAGTACGCCCATGGATGCTCCCACGAGAACCCATGGGCAACTGTCTGTGTGGTACCATCAGAGGACCCTGCCCATGGCTGCTGTGTGGGGACGCATGTGCCACAGGTACCACATTACCCTGGTCTATGCCCGCTGTATCCTGTTCATCACCTAGGGACAATGGTGACAAAGGATGTACAGGCAGGATGACTGTGCGCAATGATGGGGTTGACAGCTGTGTACTGTCAATTGGCTGACCAATGGCAGACCCTGACACACTTTCCTGTACCATTACACAAATATCATCATTACCAGTAGCCGTGGCACAGGATTCAGGTTCCCTGCTGCAGGTCACCAGAGCAGCCCCAGAACCTGTGGGATGAAGACAGGAAACACAGTTTACAGTCTCCAGACATTGTTACCAGTGATGCACTTATACACACATGCACACATGCACACATGGACACATGCACACAGGCACACATGCACACATGCACACGTGGACACATGCACACGTGGACACATGCACACATGCACACGTGGACACATGCACACATGGACACATGCACACATGCACACGTGTTCACATGCACACATACACACATGCACACATGCACACATGGTCACGTGTACACATGCACACATGCACCCATGCACACATGCACACGTGGACACAGGCACACATGCACACATGCACACATGCACACGTGGACACAGGCACACATGCACAGATGCACACGTGGACACAGGCACACCTGCACACATGCACACATGGGCACAGGCACACCTGCACACATGCACACATGCACACCCCGCAGTATACACACAGAGCACTACTGAGTTACACTACTGTTACTAGCATTATCAGGACTATTATAGGTTATGTTAAACACACTCACCAGCATGGATGGCCTGTCTCGCTGTAACCCTGGAGGGACCTGCAGAAATGATGAGATTAATGTCAGTGGGCACATCTGTGCCATTAATATTGCATATGATACAGTGTACAGAACAGTCAGGTGTACATATGGCATATTACCTGCACGCTCCATGTCGTGCTGCTGTGTGGAACCAGCCTCCATCATAATGCAGGTGTACTGCTGTTGGTGTTCCAGGGCAGGAGCCACAACACTTAGGAGTAGCCCCTCCAGTCTGGTGAGGGGGGGATGTGTGGCCACCCCACCTCCTATGACGACCTGTTGCCTGTGGATATCTGATGCACGCTGCCGGACACTTCAGATTAAATCACTGCAGTGATGTCGTACCTGCTCATATGTCCTGTTATGTGTGCCAATATCATTTACCCTACGGACAAGGTCTTGCCACAGTGCAGCCCTCTCCTGCTGATTCTGACTGGTGCGGGAAAACAGGATGTCATACTCCCGCACCAGGCTCTGGTGGATCTCCTCATCTTCCGCCACAGAGTAGGCGGGGTTACGCTGTCGCGCCATCTCCCTGGAAGAGAACACAGACAGGATATCAGCAGACCATGTCAGCAATATATGGCACACATACTATACATGATACTCATGTGTAGTGATGTACTACTACTCCCATATGTTGCATGTGTGTGTGTCGTGGTGGATACACAGGTACATGGCCAGATATCAGTGCTCAGCCAACACCTGTGCAACAATACCTGCCACATTCCACACAACATAGTAGCATGCCCCATCCGTCAGCACACACTGACAGGTGCAATGCACAACCTCACTCTGGGGGTTCATCCCAAGGTACTGTATGTGGGACACCATCCACTACTGGGATGTGGACAGACGTTACTCGGCCTGGATATACATATCCCACCACCACCACCAGCACAGTAGACTACTTTGATATGTATGTGATTAGACAGTTATTCACTTGCTGGGACTGAGATGGTATCCATGCAGCACACTGGGCCAGTGGAAGCCACAAGCCACACTGCTGACCCCTTTGCAAATGCTTACCACGGACATGCCACGCATTGCATGACACTTGCACACACATGTCTAACCCAGACCCTATGCACAAAGGTTAGGCATCCTGTCCGGTGGACCCCAGACAGAGGCAGATTGTATAACAATAGCAGGAGGCTACTGCAGGACAGAGCACATTCACATTAAGGGTAGGCATCTGTGGTCAGCACTGGTACTATGCTACGGTCCGTCATAACAACAGCCACGGCCTACTCTGGGAGGGAAATGGACACAAACACTATGGATGACCACAAGGCCTTCTTCAGTTATGTTACACATATGGACCACATGCCTCAGATATGCTCTGTGTTAATCCACACCTACTTAACATTCACCAAACACATGGATATTGGCAACAATCCTGCAGACATGTTCGGTGCACATATCCCCCCTCCTTCTCCCCCACCTTTGAAATATTCATCCCAGCTGGATGTAACCTCCCTATCATCTCACATGTCCAGGTGAGGGCCGCCCACAGCAGAGGAGAACACACAGCATCACTGTGACCTCGTGGTCCCCCTGGATGAGTGCTACCGGCACTCTGAGAGGACATACCACCGCATGTAACACTGATAGTTTATCTTGGCCGTGCTACAGGATATGTACCTGGACAGTGGCATACAGCAACAGTGGTCCCACACCACTAAGGGGGCACCTCGACTGACCCTGGGAATTACCACATCATATGCATAACGGGCCTGGTCTGCTAAGCTATGGAATTATGCAGTATGGGATGCATATGCAATGACATCAGGTACCTGCAGACACTTGTTCCCAGCCAGTGTGCCTTTGGGATGGGCTGATCCTGACTTTTGAGCCTGGCTGACATTTCAAAGCAGTCACTACAGCCATTGCTGGGCCAACGCACAGACACATGCTGCCAGGATCCTGGCCTATGACTGATTGACATGTGATATATGGACATCCCCTTTTGGTGGAGCTACGTACACACAACATATCACATGGACATACCTATGGATACAGACCTATGACACATTTGGAGGGTTCACAGTATGCACACTATTAACCTGCTACTTTGCATTACCTCTGTTTGTCGCAGCTGGTTGCGTTACCACAGCTTCTGCTTGCTGCTGCTACTGTCAGTGCTGACAGCTTCGGGTTACAGAGTCACAGTGTCTGGTTTTTATTTTTTTTTGCTCTCTCTCTCTCACTTCTCCCTCTGTCTGCTTACAGACAATGCAATGAATGTATTGCATGTGGGGAGTGTTAGCACTGGATGCTTTTGTAGGTATCTGCATAGGTCCATGTGATGGCCTCTGCACCAATTGTAAGCCAGCATTTGCTAATTGCATACAGCAAGTTGTGTACTGATTGCAGTTCTCACTGTGATTTCAGGTCAGTGCTATAAAAGGGTATGTGGGATAGGTGTTGCCCTTTCAGATTGTGAGGACGGGGACCATGCTGGTATGCTGTGGACAGTGTTCTGTGACTGTAAAGGTTAGTATCTCTCTCATGCTTCAGGCTGTGTTGTATATTCACAATTCTCCATTCCTCTCTCATGTTCCCTGTAGCAAGTGTGTATGCACATTGACTCCTACAACTATATATAGATATATTTATATATATGTATATGTACATATGCATACATATATCTATGTACTTTAACTGACCTTATTATCTACAGGCTGCCAACTAGCATGGCTGTTTCTGTTCACACACTACTATTATGGAAATCCAGTAGTTTTGACATTTATTTTAAATGACATGCTTTGTGTACTACACATCCTATATTCCCTTTACATTCATCCCTACTATTACATGTTATATTTATTTTAGCACAATGTTTTTGTATAAGAGTCATGGCTTAGTGGTAGGTCGTACAGACTAGTGTTTCCAAGGTCCTGGGTTCAGGACTGACAGTGGGATTTTATTTTTCTTTTGAACTGAGTACAGGACCTGTCAATCACAGTGACTAAGGCACTTTTGAGCAGTTGTAACCGGGCTAGCGCTGGTTTGCGGAGCTTACGCAAGCACTGGCGTTAGCTCACAAGACACCCGCTTACAACCGCTTAACGGTGCTTACTCTGGCACACCTACGCTTATTTTCTTTGAAAGAAAAGAAAATGGGGAGACAGGAAAGTGGTGAAAAGGGGTCACAAAGAGGGTAAGACAGTAGGGAAACAAGCTTGGGATGTGCAGGAGGGATGTAGGTAAGGCCCATAGCTGCCCATTCCTTCATCAGCAACAGCTGTGCATATGTATGTAATTTGGTGTGACATTTGAAACCTTCCACCCCTGAGAGAGGTGTCAGGACAACAATAATACTTGTTGTACAGCCAATTGTAATTGATAGGTTCCATGTCCAGCAGACATGTGTGCAGAATGGGCAGCTATGTATGGGGCGTAATTTTTTTGTGGGTACAGAGTGCCCTTTTTTTTTTTTTTTTTTCACGTGAGAGTGGTATGTCAGGTGAAGGAAGTCAGTACAGCTGGGGAGGTAGGTTGGGTAGGTAAACAGACAAGACAAACAAGACGCATACAGGGGTGGTGTATGACACGTGTGGGGGGGTTACACAATTGACGGGGACGGAGGTTTGGATATCCAGAGCCCATGAGCCCACAGATGGCAACAGTGGAACTGATATCCCCACCCATAGGCAGTTGCCACTGTTCCTTCACTGCCCAGGACGGGGCTGTGCTGGAGGCTGTGTAGGCGGGGCAACAGGCATGCCCGTTAGTTGCGCCACCCATGCCTCGAGCTGGCGTAGGGGCTCAAGGACAGAGTCCCGAATCTCCCTACGCACCACAGTCTGGACGCTACGGAGGGTGAGTGGTGGTTCTCCTCTGGCCACACTTGCAGAGGGGGGGTGAGCCCCATCCCCTGCAGCGCTTCCACCTGCAGGTGGCACAGGGCCACCGGAGGAGGGTCCGGACTCGGAACTAGTGCCAGGTGCACTCGCCAGCTGAGGTGGGAGAGGTGGGTCCGCTGGAACCCGCCTTCCCTGTCGTCCTATGTTTTGCATTATGTCATGACAGTTTGGGTTAGTGACGTATAATACCATTCACAATTAGTTGTAACAGCATGCATTAGTATTCCCATTAACCAAACACCCAGATATTCACACCATTGAACAGCGTGCATAACACATGCATAATTTGAACAGAAATACACAGTCCAACAACATGCAGGGTTAATTGATGGCAACAGGCCATCAGGTGTGGATGTATGAACAGGGCAGATGCATCAACGGACATGCAAATATATATGACCCAACAGGACAAACGTCCAGGGGTGTTAATTGTGATTGCACATACCATTTTCACGTGGAATGGGTTATATGTGGTTATAAGGTGGGGTAAAGAAAGTAATATTAACACCTTCGAATAACAATACATATGCTGTACATTTCTAATAGCTACAGTTATATACACACTACTGTTCTAACTACAGTTTCCTATATGATAACTATTTCAACTTGGTGATAGGACTGTTACAGCAACATCAGTATACATTTTAGTGTTCTTCATACACATTCATATCTAGCTTTGTTCAGCTACATCATCTTGCTACATTTGCTTTATATAGCTGTAGACAAGTGTGGATGTTTGGTATATCAGACAATCATCCTATCTGCGTATTTTAGACTGAGAGCAACATATCCAGATTTTGGGATACACATTCCACATGCAGCAACACTTTGAACATATTTCGCTGTTTGGTTTTAATTCTCACATGCATTTCATTCTGTCTTGACTGCAGTATACTTTATTCAGGGGTTATTACTACTGTATTGCTGGATTCATGACACTTTCTCACACTCTCTCACTTGCTTTCATTTTACTATTCAGGATGGTACTTCTAGGCTTTATTGACATGTTTTAACAGTAGTTATTACAATCCTTTCCAGCAGTCTCACTTCTGTCATGTTTCAGTATTTCCACAGGGATATATTTCACACATGTGATTTCATCTGCAGCTATACTTTTCAGCCTGCTGCAGGTTGTGTACTATTTTCTTACAGGCAGGGCATTTTTATTTCAGAATATATGTCGGACAGTTTCATGTTTAGGTTAAACTTACAGGCTGAAAACTCTTGTAATCAAGCAATACTTGCATACACTTTCACACTGTTACTTGCAGATTTTATTCCTTACTGACTACACTGCACTCTTTTGCTGACTGTCATACTTTTATATTTCTTTACAGTTACTGGTAGTGGATTACTGACCTGCCTGGTGGCGCAACCGCACCAGCCTATTGCCATAGGCTCTGCGGTTCGCAGAACGGACACCTGCAGCTGTAATATAAATGAAGTAATATTGGAATACACATCTCCATAATATCAGCTAGTTTAATTTTTTACATACATAATTAAATGTTACTTACTCAGTAGTGGGGCATTGGGTGTTTGCCGGGCCTCCTGGATCCAAAGGTTCAGTTGGTCCTGCTTGCGTCTCTTCAGGTCCGCATGGTGGTGACGGACCTGCTCACCAGTCCTTGGAATCCCTGTGGCACTGGTGAGATCATGAGCCAACCGGTCCCACGCCTCAGCCCTGTATGCTCCCCAGAGGACCTGGCCCTGCATGAGTTGGGCCTCATGATTGTGGACTAGGAACCAGGCCATGTACCTGGACTCCTCAACACCCCACCTCTGTGCTCGAAAGCGACTACCCTCTCCTACTCCTGACATTCTGCCTGCAGGTCTGTTCTACAATCGTTTATGCTGTATATTCCCGCCTATGGGGCTTATATAGTCCGTTTTTCCCGCACATATCTGTGATTGGCCATTTTGGAATTGTATCAACTTCAGTAAACCTGCATTGTCATGCTCTAGTTTGTATTCATTCCTATATATTAGCTATTATTGCATTTACAGTTACTGCTGTCGTGGCTTAGTGGTTCTGTACCTTGACTATGGTGTATAGTATCCTGGGTTCGAACCTGGCCACTGCTTTTTATTTTTCATGACTGTCTAGACATGCTGAGGGGTGTGTCTGTGTAAAGGCAGTTTTGATACGGCTTGCTCAACGTTGCCCGTCGGTTAGCTTGTTTGCGCGGTGTGCAGCTCCGCGCAAACGGGGTAAGCTGCTTTAAGCCTCATTTGGCTATCGGCACGCATATTACGCTCAGCTCAGTTAGGGGCACATAGATTTAGCGTGTTAAACCACTGCTCAGCTACGGGCACTCATTTTGCACCAGTTAAACCACTGCTCATCTACGGGCAGATGCACTCACCCTGTTAAACTGTAGCTTATCTATGGGCACATCTGGCATTTTTTATTCTTTTGTTACCTCACATTTCTTCAATATAAATGGGCTATTTCATTACATTTTACATAAGTTGTGGTTTTATGTGTAGATATTTGTCAGGGACTTGTTTCCTGCTTATTTTGCAAAAAAAAAAAAATTGGTGTTGTGGGGGCTCGAACCATGAATGCCTGCTCTGCAGCCAACATCTCTACCGCTATGCTATTTCTTCCTGGTTTATTTTGCATATTTAGTTCTTATATGCTTTCCCACTGACTGCTAACTGTAGCTGCGCTACGGGCACACCCGCGCAAATGAGCGCACTCACGGTTAAACATCGTTACAATTTAAAAAAAAAATATAACATGTTCATTTATATTTATTTTATGTTCATAGTCTGTGGGGGCATGTGTTGTGTTCTGTTTATTCACATTTCCGTGGACTCTGTCGTGGGTGTTTCCTTTGGGTACTTTTCCTCTTCTGGGGGCGTGTCCGCTTACAGGGCTCGGCCTACGGACACGCCCCCTACTGTCTTACACGGACCGTGTTGGCCTTCAGTGTGATTCAGCATGCTCTCATTAATATGCAGAGTATGCTGACATCACTCCGTTTAACTGCAGCCTCCGTGTATGAGTTATAACTCTTACACGGAGGCTTCGTGAATCCTGCCCATCATCTTCATCTCCATGCATTGTGGAATATTACATCGGTTTAAAGCATCTAGTGACACTAATCAAAAAAAGAGTGGGGGTCTTCACTCAGCAGTATTTACATATTTTATGTAAATGTTATACTTTTTTTCATACATTTGTCAGCAACAAAATACAGATTTAATATAATTGTTACTAAAAAGTCAGAATATGATTTATCACCTTTTATCAATCTCTGATCATACTTATACATTCTAGTATTTGTTCCCCTTTGCCTTTTGCATTCTATGTCTTACTGTAAAGCATTTCCCACACATTCCTTTCCATATTTTTTAAGAAAAATGAATAATTGTATTATTTTTTTCTTTCTTTATCCTGTATGCAATCATACAATCTAAATGTAATATTTCCATTGTAGCTTTCCTAAATGCATCTTTCCCAGTTCCTTCTGCTATACTTTTCCAAAAACATTTTAAACTCTTACAATTTATCAGATTTTATATTGCTCTGTAAATGCAGAATGTTTACACATCCTTTTGTTTATTGCCTTGAATATCATTTTACTTTTGCTGGCATTTTTTTTTTTTTTTTTTTTTTTTTTTTTTTTTTTTGTAAAATATTATTTTGAAAGAGCGCACAGTTGAGATTCAAACATTAGGCCATTACTTGTTTCCTTAATAGCTTCATTTTCCCTTTCCATTAGCTCCTAAGTCTATGTAATAATATTTTTTAAGATACAGCATACCATCTCTTTCTCCAGCCCTACACATACACCAGCTGCCACAGGACTATGATGCTATGATCCTATTCTGTAATCAGCATTTTTGATTTTCTTTTCTTTTGACAATATTTTTAATATTACCTTTACAGATTACTGACCCTTGTTTCAGCATGTTTTAGTTCCTGTTTTCTAATGCGTTTAACAAACATCCGTAGTGTTTTTTCAGTATATAATTCAGCTGATCTTCTTCTTATTATTATTATTTTGTTGGAGCTCATTGTTTCCTTAGCTAGGCTGATGTGAAAAATCATTGGACTTACTACTGCATGCCTTCCTTTATCCACCTCTGTTTATAACTCTGTTATCTTAATCAGAGTGGAGTACTGTTTATAATCATTACACACAATTGCATAGGTCTAGTATGCAGAGCAGCCATGTATCATAACCCGTGCAGTTTATAAAAGCCCCTCATACTTTTCTGTATGCTAAGGAGGAGTCCAGATAGGCGACTGACAGCAGCCTGTTCTGTAACTCACAAACAACTGACTGGAAGATTACACTGTGGAGTTAGGAAGGGATTATATGTGGATGCAGATGTGGGAAACATACTGAAAATACAGTAGCAAAGTATTCACTCACTAAGAAATAATGTTAGTTTGTTCAACATGACTTAACTGAGCCAAAACATCATCATGTTCTGGAATAATACTCTCCTCTCCATAAATTGGAAAACACTAACAGATGCTTGAGCACACCCTGACTTGTATTGTAGTTCAGACAAGCACACTGCCACAACCATACTTTCCTCAGCAGCAGCAGTGTGATGCAGCTATGCTTCCACCAACAGGACCAGGTTACCCAATCCTTTCTTTAGCATAATGTGCTAATGTCATAACCTCTGTTGTCAGGGGATGAAAGTTTTATGAATAACCCTTAGTATGACCCCAGAGGTGTGCAAATATAATCTGAACATCCCTTCCTCCCACTACAGATGCTGAAGATGTGGTGTTATGGGTACTGAGATCAGGGGCAGGAAGCCTGGCATGTGAATATGTATATGTCTGACAGTAGCTTTGTGGATCTGTGTATGCGTGTGCGTGTGCGTGTGTGTGTGTGTGTGTGTGTGTGTGTGTGTGTGTGTGTGTGTGTGTGTGTGTGTGTGTGTGTGTGTGTGTGTGTGTGTGTGTGTGTGTGTGTGTGTGTTTGTGTGTGTGTGCGTGTGTGTGTGTGTGTGTGTGTGTGTGTGTGTGTGTGTGTGTGTGTGTGTGGTGGATGGGTAGATGTTCACAGTTGGAGTCAATAAATAATACTACCCATGTGCTGGCAAACCACACTCATAGTATTCAGCTCCCTGACAGCACTGAGCATTATGTCTATGAATACCACAGTTAGTGGGTTCCTCCTTGCTTCTCTAAGAATAATATCTTAATAATTATGTTTCTAATTCTTATGGAAAGCAATAGGTCATCTTATATGTAACCTTCTCTATCAACAGTGATTTATACAGGCAAACATACAATTGTAAAACCAAGGTACAAGCATTCCATTTTTGTATGATTCTTTCTTTCTTCTTCTGACATCAGTCACCTGTACTCTTCTAATACAACTTTCCTCTCTTTCTCTCTCTGTCTCAGTTGCCTGTTATACCAGAGACTGGCACATAGGAGTGACAACAAGAACAACAGTCCTTTATGCTGTTTCCATAACAAATTCTTTCCTCTTTATGGAACAAGGTTGTTAGCCTGCACCCCTACCACAGATACATGTACTCATACCCATGGCGAATTTAGTGTGCCCCATTTAGCTACTGCTGGTGTTTGATATGTGTGAGGAAACTGGAGTACCAGGAGAAAACCAAAATAAACACAAGGAGGACATGCAGACTCCACACAGAATGCAATCCAGCTGAGAATTGCACCAGACAGCAATATAACTTCTACCTCTCCATATTTACTTCTTAACACCTCCATTACATTATTTTACTTCTGACTAATCCTCCATTTCCTTTGTTTATATCATGTCCAAATATCACCTCACCATATGTGTAGTAGTTATATAAGGGTCCATATTAGGTCCTATCCTATTCAGCATACTTTTCTATGATGTTCCTGTTCAGTCCAGTAACTCTACCATTATTCACTATGCAGATACATCTACTATTACCTGCTTTTGCCAAATAACAAACCTAACAATCCTTCTCTTCCACAAAATCATGTATCAATGACTCCGACCTTGGACTTACCCCCCCCCCCCAAAAAAAAATAATCTAAACTTGTGTTGTTTACCCTCAAAGCTCACCAATATTCTGCAACAACCTTCATCCTGACCTCGTCAAATGGGACTTCCTTTGAACTGAATATTCACACTAAACTACCACGACTAAGCATAGATCAAAAAATGTAATTTGGCTTCCACATTCAAAAAATCACTAAAAAATAAATAAGAAGCAAAAAAGGGTTAGTTGTATCAAATCAAACCTATAAGTCTTATTAATAACATACTGATATCATTTAATTTGTGAGATCTTGTGATTAACTAATAAACATTTACTTCCTGGACTCACATTTTTAAGGAAGTATGAGATTTTGAAAGGGAACTCATTTTTAATTACGGAGCTACAAAAAAAATCAATAAATCTTTATTAATTGATTGAAAAACAAATGTTTAGGAATCATGTCTAGAGGTAGAGAACATTTTAGACAGAATAATCTAATGTTGGGGAGAGTGTTTAATATTCAGTAAAATGGCTTCATAAAATAATGAAGACTCCACATTTCTCTACTTTCATATCATTTTTTATATTTTTCAAGATTTATAATGATACCTACATTCAGAGATGCAAAACATTGATAAATGACATGTATGAGTACTTAAATCCAGTTATCAACTTTCGTGGAAAGAAATATAAAATGCTAAGTTCAAGGTAATTTTCATTCAAAATAAATAGAATAGATTTTTCCCAAGTCAGTTTATAATAAAATACTTGAGAAATATAATTCATATCAGATAGGATCAAAGTAATTTCAGTGCTGGGGTATATAGATCATAGTATTCAAATTCTACTACAAGAACAAACATAAAGTAATATTTCTGAGTAGAGTATTGAATGTGGTTTGAATATTCTATCCTGACATGTTATTTATGTCTGTGATTGTCTTAATATTGTATTTGTTTGAGCTTTTCTCCCTGGGCCTTTGCTGAAAATGAGTACCATTGCCTAGTCAGACTTTCCCGGTTAGCACATATGTAAATAAATAAACACATACATACATACATACATACATACATAAATAAATAATTATCCTGTGCCAGCTAATAAACTGCATGCAGCTGTCTTAAGACCCACACTATTTATTATATAGTTTTAGGCTCTTGATATTTGCTAAATGTTCTGTTACTAGTTTTATATTCTGTTACTGCCTTTTTGTTCTCATCATCAGCTGTATTAAAAAGCATATTTTATTTATTTCCATTCCCTGAAACCCACAGCAATTCACAATGAAAGAAAAAAAGCATATTAAAACAGCTATAGAAAATATGTCTAAAACACAAAGAAACAAAACCATGCTGCTTGAATTAGAGGGATCTTTATTTCTTTATGTTATTTTTATTATATTTTTAACCAGGTAGGTGGGTTGGCCAATGTCCCTTTCTAGCCATGACCTGGGACAGTTGGCAAATTTCACTAACATGATACATACTAACAGAAAAAGATTTCTGTCAATCATTATATCTTTGGTTTCACGTTAACCTTGGGGCTGCAGTATGGCAGGACTCACTTGATTATGAGGGGTGCCTGTTCATTTATTATTTTTAGAAATATCAGATTAAAGTGGGTAACTGCTTCATCTACAGGTCAAATTTTTAGTAGGTTGACAGACAATTGTGTTAAGCTGCTCTGTCTTGAATCTGTCTATCTATCTATCTATCTATCTATCTATCTATCTATCTATCTATCTTTTTTTTTTTGCAAACTTGCATGTAGACTGCTTGCCTAGTAGTATTTTAACTCGGTGTTATTATATCAATTGAGAAGTGATGGCTAGGCATGGTTCCACTGGAGATTATGGTATCTGGTTTATTTGTGAGAATCCAGTCAACTGTGTTTCTCTCTTTGTATTTTATGTACTCATATGGTGGCGTTTATAAGCTGTGAGAAGCCAAAAAAGTTTATGCTGTGGGAGGTTAGGTCATTTAGTTACCAGTCAATATTTGTATCTCCCATTATTATGGTTTCTCTCATTTTTAATTTCTCCAAGCCTTTTGGGTTTCTAATACTGTGATGCCCCTGACCCAGTAATCAAGGAGCCGCAATCCTCACCACTAGCACCAGTGAAGGATGTACACATTAGGAGGATGAGTAGTACACACACAGTAAAGTACAATTTCCCTTAAGAACACACAGAGATCACAGTCAGTCTGGGGCTGTTTTTTCACTCTTTCTCCAGATCCCCAGTAAGACTCCCCACTGGCACAGCTATAGAGTTGAGTCCTTAGTCAGTGCTCCAAGCCAAGTACTCCCAGCACTCTCTCTGTCCAAACAGTGCTTTGTGTCCCTGCTCAAGTAGCTGACACACACACACACACATACACTTTGAGATTTGATTCATAGACGACAAACACACACCTGGGAAAGGCTGGCACAGGTTTACTAGCTATGCCCCCTTCTGCTCAGACTATAAGGTAATTATCACTGCCACCAGAACCCCTTATCAGTTACTTTAAGGCACTTTCCAAAGGGTGACCAATCTTACTGTATAATGTTACTATTATCCAAATGATAAGTGTGACCAAGACTTGAAGGCTATTTAGGAATGGCCTGTACAGTGTCACCAAATCCAAATGCAAGTACTCTAAGAGCTTAAATACCTCTAACCAAACCAGCCACAATTAAAAGGTTTAAATATCTTTAATAATAAATAATCAATAACTCAGCACAGAGACTACAGAGTTCAGAATCACAGGAAATATTAAAAAAAACATTGCAGTACAGTCTCAAATAAATACAGAAAACATCAAAACTAATCCTTACTATATTCCTATCTATATCTAAAAGATTTCTATCTATATCATATATAAGATACTGTTCATAGTTACTTATTATTAGCAAGATAGAAGTGCTAAATATGGATGTTTCCAGGTCCAAAGACAAATACAAAATGCACAGTCTCACTCTCTGAGATAGTTCTTAAATTAATAATACACATTACTGATGGGTTAGCCAGGATGACATCATTCTTTGTCACCAGTCTTCAGTTCCCAGGCTAACAGAAACCAACATCTCTGTGTCATTTTTTTTTTATTTCTCAGATGTGCAGCTGCTAGGAAGTAATAAAGCAGTAAAAACACTTTAGCTTTGAAACCTATTAATTATTTCTGTTTCAAGACAATAGGAAAACCCCTAGCTTTAGACATTGTGTCTGCTTGCTGCAATGAAACTAACTTTTTATAGCACATCATAAAACACTTTTAACTTATTTTCTTGAGGTTTTGCAAGTTAACTCTGTATGTTCCAACTTTTACCAATAATATAGTTTATATACATTTCTGTTCTTTTCCAGTAGGGTACACTGTAGTTCAGTAAAGCTCAGTACATAACATACAGTTCAACACACACTTCTGCACCAGTAGTTTAATATACACATAACATATAATTCTCTTACATTTGTAAGACAAGCCTATGGATCATATTAATATTCACAAATGACATATGATTATTTACAAAATTCTAGATAGCTGGGCTGGCAGCCTCACAAATACAATGACTGGAATGGACATTCCTAGGTCAAAGTATGTTTAAAGTTCATGAACTTAGCATTGTTTCCATCTTTGATGTTATCCAGAGTGCTCTTTGCAGCACCGGTAATGTGCCCAGTAATGACTCATTCTGCAATTTGTATGGAGTTACATGTATCGGTAACATATGTTAAGTACGACTGTAAATTCTTTTTTATAAGACCCAATCCCTCTACTACTACTGGAACTGTCTGAGTATTTTTCTTCCACATTGCTCTCATTTCTGCCTGCAAATCCTGGTATTTTATTGTTTCCTAATATATTTTGCTAATTATCCAAACAAATATCTTCTCGTGTGGTTGTATTATTCTTAGGGGGAATGTAGAGTCCTATAATACAAATGAATTTGTTCTGGTTGATTTTTAATGAGGTAATTAGGATTTTAGCATTTTGGAACTCTGGGAGCTTGTAAGGATATTTAGCAATTTCTAGAGAGTTTCAGAATATAATTGCTGTGCCACCCCCATGTTTGTATTGTCGATCAGATATGATTATATTATATCCACAGGGGCTAATTCAGTATCACGTAGTTTGATTTTCAGCCAGGGTTCCATTGCTAATATTATGTCAGGGCTGTAGTGTTCTAATCATGCATGGAGGCAAATTGCAAGTTGGTGCATGTGTGTATAATAAAGTTTCTGTGAGCAATGTGGAAGTTTTCCTTTGCTTAGTAGTAGTTTATTTGCAAGCAGCACCAAGAAAAACAGTCTTAAGGTAACACCAAGAAAAACAGTCTTACATAGTTTTAAAGATTGTCTTGTATATTTTGAGTGGATGGTTTCACATGTTTTACTGGAAAGGCTAACCCAGACTCTGCTACAGTTTGCTGTGAGGGAAAGGCTAGTTTGCTTTTTATTTGTTGTATTTTGTATTACTTTATTGTCTTTTTATATTTTAAATAATGTGATTTGTTTTCTTTACACCTTGTGTTTTACTTGTATTCTGCTTTTAACTGCATATTAAAACTTGAAAAGAGACCACAACTCTGTCTCTTGTGAGTCAGACAGAAATTTTTCCCAGTCTTCCACCTAGTTACTGTTGTGTTCTTAAACACCACTGTCTTTCTATTTGCCTGCCCATTATGTTAATTTCCTCTCTGGTTTTACTGGCTGGTGTGAGTAAGCACAAACTTAACATTTTGTGAAATCACTCACCTTCAGCTATTTAAATTTATTGGCCACCCTACTGTATTCCATAGTACCAGAACACAAAAATGACCACCCTCTTTCAATCTATCTTGCTGTTTTAAAAATAGTGACTCTCCACTAAAATAACTTTTTAGACAGGTAAAACTTAAGTAACCTACTTTCACATCTAACCCCTCTAGTGCACACTGCAATGTTTACAATAAACCATTTTTTCATCTTGCTTTTAAGCATCTATTGCAAGACCACCAGTTATTGGAAAGCCCACATTCTGCCTCTCAGTAGTCATCTTGGGATTATTAGTGCTTCTGTTTTCTCCTGGTGAGGGAAGGAGTGCAGTTGTATTATTTCCTGGAGACAGCTGATCACAAGAAAGCTTAATAACTGCTTTATATGTGACATCTTGGAGTATGTGCTTATATTCCGATCCTGGTGAGAGTAGGAGCAGAGTGCATTGATTCCTGACTCTTTCTGGTTGGAGAGTGAGTGTCTGTGCTTAATGTACCTGATTGGTCTGATTGCAAATCAATGCAAATGACACATAGCCCACAAACACAGTGTGCCACTCAACCACAGCCCATAAGGCATAACGTACCCAACACTCTAGTCATAGGTGATTCTGTATTTAGGCACACTGATGTTCCACTCACCAGGCTAAACAAGGAGAAAGGTACTGTCAGCTGCCAGGATCCACCACATAATGCACGCACTCAGGTCACTCCACAACAAGCACAAACATGACACTGTCATTGTCCATGTTGGTGTGAATGACCTGAGATGTACCGCCCTGGACTACATGAAAAGAGACAAGGAGGAGCTCTCTGATCTTGTAGCCCAAGCAGGTATGACCCTAGCCCTGGGTAGAATCCTGCCATCACCCAGAATGATACCACAGTACAAGGACAAAATGATTGACTTCAACAATTGGCTAAGCTTCTGGTGTCATTCTAAGGGGATCCAGTATTTGTCTGCCTGGGATGACATGATCAACAAACCACAATGCTTTGCCAGAGATGGCCTGCACCTGTCGCCCTTGGGGTTCCAGATACTGGCTAAGGCTCTTGCCACCCCTATAGTGCCTATTTTAGGCAAGGTTCAAATGATGAATTCACCACCATAACAGATACAAGCAAGCAAAATCTGAGGGTAATGCTACTCAATGCTAGAAGTCTAAACCTCAAAATGCACTCACTCGAGGCACTCCTTAAAATGGAGAACATCGACATCTGTGCAGTGACGGAGACCTGGTTCAAAGCTCCAGAGAGCACCCCTGTGTTACCAGGCTATAATTCATACCATACCTTTCAGCCACCTAACCTGGAATGAAACACTAAAGGTGGAGGCGTGTCCATATTCATTAAGGATATCCACACTTCCAGGCTAGTTGCACAGCATAATGCATCCGAGATTATCCAAGTGCAACTAATTCGGGCAAGACCGCAATCCAAATTGTAGCTTGCTACAGACCCCCCACCATGCCCCAGGATTACCACTCCTCATTTCTTGATACACTGGAAAGTATTAGGGTACAACGCAACACCCTAATAATGGGCGATTTCAACTATTCCACCATTAAAACTACTCATGTACCGACTCTTTTGCTCAATGTTTTCTGGAATTCATAAATTCCAATGCCTTGGATCAACTTATTCACACCCCCACCAGGGGCAACAATATCCTATACCTGGTCATTACCAACATGGGCAACTGGTGTTCCACACCAGAGGTCAATTCCTCGTTGGTCAGATCCGACCACAAGCTAATCACCCTAGACATCCACATCCCACCCCCAATTAGGGAAACCACTGTAAAAAACTTCTACAAAGCCAACTTCACACTTCTTAAGACAGAAGTGGCAAACTTCATAACACCCATGCAGACAGACAATAGAGGTACGACTGCAGAATCCTACACAAATGCACTTTATAAGCACTTACACGAGTGCATGGATCACGTTATGCCTAATAGAACCAAGATGCTATCCTCCAAAAAAAGGAAGCCAATCTGATGGTCCTCTGCCATAAACAAACTACAACAGAAGAAAGAGACTGTTGCAAAAAAAGAGTAAAATCTCATGACTGGAGGAACTCCCTGGTCAACCTCAGTAAGAAGCTGAGATCCCTCATAAAATCCTCCAAAGCTTGTTATGAAAACAAAATTGCCACTGACTCTAAAGACAACCACAAAGCATCCAATAGCTATGTCAAGAATCTCAATGGAAACACTCAAATCTGCTCTGAGTTACAGCACAATGGCACTAAATATAAAGAACCAACTGATATTGCCAACATCCTGGCAGATAGGTTCAGTGATTTTACCCCCTCTCACTCCCTAGAGGGCCCATCTCTATACCGGAAGAATGCAAAGTTCCTGTAATCATGGCTGCACAGGTAAAAAACACACTCTCCAAAGCCAAGAACACAGCATCCATGGGACCTGACAATATCCCAGGCTGCGTTCTACACGAACTACAGAATGAACTGGCACCCTACCTAAGTACCATGTTCAATCATAGCCTCACCTCAGGCTTTGTCATCACTGAATGGCGCACCGCGACGGTTATCCCACTCCACAAAGGGGGAGCCACAACGGACCCCGGGAACTACCGCCCCATTAGCCTGACGAGCCTGGTCTGCAAGGCCATGGACTGTATCATCATGGAACTCATAAAAAAAGACATTGGTAATCTCCAAACTCAGTACCCTACCCAGTTCGGGTTTGTAAAAGGCAGATCATGTCTCTTAAACCTGATTGACTTCTTTGAAGCAGTCACCAAAGACATAGATCTCGCCAAAGCTTTCAACACCATCCCCCACTCTGGAATTATTGATAAGCTCATTAAACTATGTATAAATCCCTATGTCACAAAATGGGTTGCCAACTGGCTCAAGGACAGAACCCACACTGTGAATGTAGCAGACTCCAAATTCGACTTCAGACCAGTGACAAGTGGAGTACCACAGAGTTCAGTCCTGGTTCCTCTCCTGTTTGGTATAAACGTTTCTGAAGTACAGGCTAACACAGAAGGTCTTTGGCTTACAAAGTTTGCAGATGACTGCAAACTAGGAGCCATAATCGAGACTCCTAACGATGTGGACATACTACAAAAGGGCCTCACTGAGACAGATGCCTGGTGTCAAAGCCATGGCCTGAAGCTCAATGCCAAAAGTGCATTGTCATCTCCTTTGGTAAAAACTCTGTACCAATGAACTGCCACATAAGTGGTAGTCTACTTAATGCCGAAAGTGTGATAAGAGACCTTGGGACACAGGTGAACAGTAGTCTCTCCTTTGATAATCACATTGCCACAGTGGTCAGGCAATCCTTCTATGTGGCTCACCTCATCACAAAAGGTTTCTCATCCAGAAAAAAAGAGGTCATTGTCCCCCTCTACTCATCACTCATTAGACCCATTATAGAGTACATCGCCCCTTTTGGTATGTACCTCACAAGACATCTACAACAACTGGAAAGGCCACAGAAATACCTCACAAAGAGGATTACTGGCCTGAAACAGATGCCCTATGCAGACCATCTAAAAAAACTCCAGCTTTACTCCGTCGCATATCGCCTACTCAGAAGCAATCTCTGCCTAACATACAAAGCTATGTTAAACCCAGAGCTGTTGGACATGCTCCACTTAAAGAAATCCCAATCCCTCTGAGCTACATGCTTTAGGGACCTAAACCTTGTCACCACAATAAACACAACATGCAGGAGGGATAGATTCCTGTCCCAGAGACTTCCCATACTCTGGAACAAACTACCTATCTATGTCAAACAGAGCTCCTCATTATCACTCTTCAAGAAAAATCTTGATGATTTTATGGGAAATAGGAAATTCACCCCTAGGATCACTTCTGTGGCTCTGCTCGACTGGGGCACAGGAAAATAATTTTCTTGGGTGGTGAATGCCAGGGTACCTTTTAAGCTAGGCTTATATAGGCCCTAGGGCTAATAGCCCCATACTTACCTATGAACCTACGCTATTCGAGGCATCTGCCAGAAAAAGGCTACATGCCTGCAGACCTTTGCATCATCTGGAACAAGACTGTGGATCACTAAACAGGCCATACCCTGCTTCTCTTCTTGGGATTGATGGTAACATTTTGCTTCTGGTGAGAAAAGAAGCAATGGAGTATTGTATCCCAGTAGAGTGAAGCTGTGCTGAGACCAGCATTAGTAGTAGCCAGGCAGTAGCCATTCATGTGACTCCCCTCTTTTCATCATTCTTGACAAGCTAATTCTTTATTTTCCAGTAAGTACTGCTTGATTTCTTTCTAATTTCAGATTATCTGCCTAAATACTTCATCCTTAGTTTCCCCTCAAGTGTTTGGCAGTGCTTTCTACAGACTCAGACACCTTGAGTGACATTTTTCCAGTAAAAGGAATATATAAGTAAACAGCTCCAGTACTTAATAATAATGACCATCGCTCCTGGCATGTCTAAAGGTCAATTCCCTGTGCTTTCTCCTATTAATCTGGTGAACCTGGGCATTCTGAGGCAGTGTAGCAACTGCCTCATGTACACAGACAACCTTCTCCTCTTACCTTCCAACACTCAGACTTGCAAGAGATGCACTTATATATCCAAATTGGAAGCCATACATTCTCAAGCCAAGACCAGAATAGCTGGTCATGAGGAGAAGGTCAACACCTGCACCACACCACATGCAACACATAGCACTCCAGAACACCCACCATCACAGCTCTCTCATAAAAACACAAACCACACACCCACCTGTGAGGAAGCTCTCAATAGCATTCTACCCAAACAGCAAGACCTCTAAGGCAGAAACGCACTCTACCACCACAACACAGCCCAAACCACAAGACACATAGCTCACCTACACAGTGTGTTCCTCAACCTAAGCCCCTAAGGCAAAACAACTCACCCAATACACTAATCATAGGTGACTTGATAGTGAGGAACACTGACGTCCCACTCACTAGGTTGAATAAAGAGAAGATAACAGTCAGCTGTCTATCAGGTGCCAGAATCCAACACATAACACATGCACTCAGGTCACTCCACAAGTACAAATATGACTCTGTCACTGTCCATGTGGGTGTGAATGACCTGAGATGCACCTCCCTGGACTACATGAAAAGAGACATGGAGGAGCTCTCAGATTATGTGGACCAGGGAGGTATGACTCTAGCTCTGAGCAGCATCCTACCATCACCAAGAATTATACCACAATACAATTAGAAAATGATTGACTTCAATGATTGGCTAAGTTTCTGGTGTCATTTAAAGGGGATCCATTATCTGTCTGCTTGGGATGACATGATTGAGAGACCTCGATACTTTGCCACAGGTGGCCTGCATCTGTCTTCCCTGGGTTTCTTTATACTGGCTAATGCTCCTGCCACTGCTGTAGTGCCATTTTTATGCGATGTTCCAAAGACCAAATTATCATCATAATAGCTATAAATAAATGCAGTCTAAGGGTTATGCTACTCAATGCTAGAAATCTAAATCTCAAGATGCACTTGCTCGAAGCACTCCTCAAAATGGAGAACATCAACATTTGTGCTGTAATGGTGATCTGGTTCAAAGCAGCAGAAAGCACCCATGCTACCAGGCCATAACTCATTCCACACCTTTCAACCTCAGAACATGGACTAAAGCTCCAAAGGTGGTGGTGTCTCCATATTCATAAAGGATATGCACACCTCCAGACTAGTAGCCCAGCATAACACATTTGAGATACTTCAGGTACAACTAACATTGGGTAAGACATAGATTCAGGTCATAGCCTGCTATAGGTCCCCAACCATGTCCCAAGACTCTCAGTCCATGTTCCTAAGCACCCTGGAAACTATTAAAGTCAAACCCAACACTCTCATACTAGGTGACTTCAACTACCCCTCCAACAACTTGGAAAACTACTCATGCACCAATATACTGGCCCAACACTTCCTGGAATTCATCAGTTCCAATGCCCTGGACCAGTTCATTCTTACCCCTACTAGAGGAAGCAACATCCTCAACCTGGTTATTGCTAACATGGGCAACCATTGCTCTACACCAATAGTCAGTTCCTCCCTGATTAGATCCGACCACAAATGAATCACCATGAAAATCCACATGTCATCCACATCCCCTGAAAAGGTAACCAGCATGAAAAACGTCTCAGAAGCTTTGGGCTCCTAAAAACAGAGATGGCAAATTTCACAGCACCCATGTCAATGGGAAATAGATGCATGACTGCCGAATCATAAACCAATGCACTGTATGAACACGTACATAAATGCTGGGAACTAGTCATACCCAACAGAACCAAGATGCTCTCCTCCAAAAAAAGGAAGGCAAGCTGGTGGTCCCCTGCCATTAATAAACTCTAAACTCTATAACAGAAGGAAGAAACTGTTGCAGAAAAAGGTGAAGTCCCAAGAGTGGAAAAACTCCCTTATTTGCCTCATCAAAAGGTTGAGATCCCTCATCAAAACTTCTAAAGCCAGCTATGAAGGCAGAATTGCGGCAGACACTAAAAACAACAACAAAGCCTTATATAGGTATAGTAAGAATCTCCATGGCAATACCCAGGTTTGCTCTGAGTTACTGCACAATGGTGCCTCCTATACTGAGCCAACAGATATTGCCAACATACTGTCCGACAGATTCATTGCCAACTTTACCTCTCCCCCCAAAGAACCAATCACAATACCAGAGGAATGCCAGGCATCTAGCATTACTGCAGCAAAGGTTAAAGCTGCATTGTTCAAGGCCAAGAATACAGCTTCCATGGGACCCAACAATACCCCTGGAAGTGTTCTACATGAACTACAAAATGAACTGGCATCATATCTGTGTGCCCTGTTCAATCACAAACTCACCTCAGACTTTGTCCCTACTGAATGGCGCACTGCTACAGTCATCCCTCTCCATAAAGGGGGAGTAACTACAGACCCTGGGAATTATTGCTCCAGTAGCCTGACAAGTCTGATATGTAAGGCTATGGATGTATCATCATGGACCTAATTAACAAGGCTATAGGGAAGCTTCAAACTCTAGATCCCATGCAATTTGGTTTTGTGAAAGGTAGATCATGCCTGCACAACCTGTTTGACTTCATTGAGTTAGTCACCAGAGCTGTGGATAAGAGCAAGGAAGTTCATACAGCCTACCTTGATCTGGCCAAGGCCTTTGATACCATTCCCCAGAATTATTGATAAACTCACCAAACTAGGCATCAACCTGTATATCACTAGGTAGGTTGCAAACTGGCTCACAGATAGAGCCCACAGTGTGAAAGTAGCGAAGTCCAAGTCAGACAGCTGACCAGTCATGAGTGGAGTCCCACAGGTATCAGTCCTGGGTCCTCTCCTGTTTGGCATCTTCTTGTCAGAAGTCCAGGCCAACACAGAGGGACTCTGTTTGATCAGGTTCACAGACGACTGCAAGCTGGGAGCCATTATTAACTTCCCAAGTGATGTAGACATCCTACTGAAAGGCCTCACTGAGACCAATGACTGGTGTTGAAACCATGGCCTTAAGCTTAATGCCAAAAAATGCATCGTAATCCCCTTTGGGAAAAACTCAGTCCCACTTATTACCACATCAATGGAAGCCCACTGAACACTGAAGGCATTATAATAGATCTGGGGACACAGTTTGACAGCAACCTCTCCTTCGACCACCACATTACCACTGTAATCAGAAAATCCTTCTATGTGGCACATCTCATTACCAAGGGTTTTGCATCCAGGAAGAAAGAGGTCATCATCTCTCTCTCTGCTCTTCCCTCTTTAGGCTAATCATCGAGTATAATGCTCCATTTGGCATGTACCTCACTAGACACATGCAACAGCTGGAAAGGCCACAAAAGTACCTCACAAAGAGGATCCTAGGCCTTAACCACACGTCCTACATGGACAGACTCAAAAACTCCAGCTATTCTCTGTCTCATATCATCTACTAAGAGACAATCTCTACTTGACTTAGAAAGCCAAGTCTGACCCAGCTCTGCTAGAAATGCTACATCTAAAGAAATCCTAATTCCTTCACACCACATGCTCCAGAGACCTCAACCTCATTACCACAATTGACAGAACATGCTGGAGGGACAGTTCATAACCCAGAGACTGTCCATGCTCTGGAACAGACTTCTCATACATGTCAAGCAAAGCACCTCACAGGCTCTCTTCAAGAGAAATCTTGATGAGTGGATGGGAAATAGAACGCTCACTCCAGGAATCATTCTAGTGGCTCTACTTGATAGAGGCACTGGGAACTAATGTCGGGCAGCACAATGCCTGGGCACTTCTATGGGCTATGCTTGTAAAGGTTCCAAGGCCATTAGCCTAGTACACACCTATGAACCTATGTTGCAGTATTATATGATAGTGTTGGTTAGCATGTTGTGTGTAATAACTTTATTTAATAACAAAAAGATAATAAGCCCTAGGATGAATTTCTGCAGGATGAAGAGTCAAAGATGCTGGAGACAAATTGTTAATTTTCATTGTATCAGCAGAAGGTCCTGCCAAGATGGTAACTCTGAAGCCATCTCATGGATTCTTGACTGAGCCCTATATTTTAGAGCTTAGTTGCTAGTAGTCAGTGCACAATTGTTTTTGCCATTGATGTATACTTTATAGGTCTTTATAATTATATTGCTGCCTTGGCCCAAACCTGAAATAGTTCAACACTGATCACATTTCTTGTCCAGGTAAAATAAATGAATAGATGCATAAATACATGGTTTATTTAAGTCTAAAATATATGTGGCATGTTGAATATATCTTTAGAATTTTCTGGAGACCTATTTTGTTAGGTGCAATTTCCAGACTGGTAGCAGTATCCTGCAAGATTACTAAGGTAGACAGCTACCAGATAGTTAGGGCATTGCACTTGAAAATGTTTGTAATGTTTAGTTTATGGTTGTGACTTGAATTGTCCAATACTGACATGAGTAAACATAACTGTAGATTAATTCTCCAACTAAAAGGTGATTGGTGAAGTGAGGGCAGAAACGGAATAAAACAGACAGCTCTAGGTAATAATTCATCACATTCTGCACTAAGAGGAAAGAATGCAAATTCATTTACTGGCAGCTAAAGCATAATCATGCAGTCTAACATATGTAGCTGCACACAACGTTCGTAAGGGCATTGGCAGAAATAAGGTACTTATCCTGGCATTGATCCTAAGCTGGAAAATTAAAATCTGAGAACAGCAAGCACATTGTTGTATATTGTAAGCTCAATGGGTTTTGCATACTTAGATTTATCTATTTATTTGCGTTTCATTACTGAGAAAGTCTAACTTGTAGGAGCCCATTTTCAATGGAAACTAGGAGAAATGCTCCACAATAATAATTTTATGATCTTCAAAAATAATACAAAACTTCTACAGTTGAAATAATTATACCAAATTAGACATAATATGAAAACATTGGTTAGGAACAGATACACATTACGTGGCAATAATTTAATATTTAGACAAATTTTAGCCAGTTTATATTTAGGGAGAAAGCCAGAGTAGACAATGCGATACAAGTGAGGAAGTGAGTGAAGAAAAGAGAGTAAGGAGAT
This sequence comes from Protopterus annectens, assembly GCF_019279795.1. Classification (NCBI taxonomy): domain Eukaryota; kingdom Metazoa; phylum Chordata; order Ceratodontiformes; family Protopteridae; genus Protopterus; species Protopterus annectens. Next base: position 618,469,524 of record NC_056729.1, on the reverse strand, counting down.
GTAAGGTATGAAGAGGTATTTTCTCACACTTAGGGATATAGCTTATCCTGGTGTTGAGTGAGAACAGAGCCAGATTTCGGCCAAGAAGAATTTCAGAATGGTTTTGAAGGATGGATGGCAGTGTGAAGAGGAAGAGATAACTACTGGCAAGTGTAGTTTTAGTTGTGTAGGTGAGAAAGTTTTAGGCTCTGTAAAGCATCCCTAGTTTTGAATGTGATTTTGTCAAGCAATTTTGTATATGCATGTCAAATTTAAGATAATCATCCACTATTACCCCTAATAATTTGTTTTGAGAAGTGTCTTCAATGTTTGTATTATCAAGAGAAAGACCTTAAATTTTCCTTTTCATGAGAGAGGGATTTGGACAAAAACGTGGTAGTTCCTTTTTTTTTTTTAGGTTGAGCATGAGTTGAGTATTACAAAGCCATGTTTCAGTGGTTGCTAAAGGTTCCTGAGTAATTTTTTGGAGGTCTGTCATGTTGGCAGTTGTGCAAATGAGTGTGGACTTGTCTGCATACTGCATTGGGGTGATCTCCTATGTAATCCCTCTCCACAAAAGTGGCACATCCACTGACCTGTCAAATTATAGACCTATAGCCATATTGTCACCACTCGCCAAAATCATGGAAAAATGTATACACAAACAACTTGTACACTACCTAACTGAGAGCAATCTGTTAACCAGTTCACAACATGGTTTCAGGCCAAAGCATAGTACTACTACCGCCCTCCTCTCTTTTACAGACACTATCAATCAAAACAGGAATGACAAAAAAATATCATCAGCACTCTTTTTGGATATATCAAAGGCCTTAGACATGGTCAACCACCAACTACTTCTTAACACCCTAAAAACTCTCTACCTAGATAACAAAACTCTGGATTGGTTCTATGCCTATCTCTCTGATAGGAAACAAGCTGTACTCTGGCATAACAAGCTCTCTACCCTCCTACCTAATTCCATAGGGGTACCCCAAGGTTCCATACTGGGACCACTTCTCTTTTCTATTTTTATTAATGATCTCTACAAAATTATCCCCGAGACCTCCTGTATTCAATACGCCGACAACTCGACACTCATTTGCTTGGACAAATCACCAGTTAATCTACTATCTAAAACCCAAGACTGTTTCACCGCAGTAGAAGAATGGTTGTTAAGTCGCCATTTGATCCTCAATCCAAAAAAAAGACAAGCTGCTACTCTTCCATCCTACCCATAAACCTACCCACATACCCTTTACTGTACAATCTAAGAATGGGACTATTATCTCCCCTGACAACAATACCAAACTACTAGGTGTTACCATCGATAACAAACTTAGATATGATTTGCATATCAACCAAACTATTAAAACAGTTAATAAGAAACTGGGGTCCTTATATAGAATAAAATCCTTTCTGACTCCCATGGCAAAAGTGGCCATTGCCCGCTCACACCCTCTTATATGCCTCCCCCATACTCACTAACCTTAAAAAATCAGATCTAAACAAACTCACCTGTTGCTATAATCATATTGCTAGATTTGCTACAGGCATGCCCTATAAAACCCATCACTGTATTAACCTACTTAACCTCGGTTGGATTGAACTACCAAACCTACTCAAGCAGAACCAACTAACAGTAGCATTTAAAATTCTCAATCAACCAGACAATATTCCTGCACTGAGTAAGTTAATCACCCCCTACACAAATCTAAACAGTCTGCGCTCATCAAACATGTTTCCTGTACAAACGGTCAAATCCTGTAATCTAGGTGGTGACTCTCTGTTTGCTAATGCCATTGGTAAAATATGGAACTCCCTTCCTCCTCAAATTACCAATGCCACCTCCCAAAACAAATTCAAAAAAGGTCTACTCCACCATTTTAAAACCCAATGGCTCTGCCAATGCTCTAAACCAGACTAATCCCTCACTTCCTCATTCTCCATCTCAATATTGGAGTACCTAAGGTACATAAAGTATGCTCATCTCTGAGCCTATCATTAATAAGGTGGTATCTAAATGTTAATGTATTTTTTCTTTTTTTCTTTTTTCTTTCTATGTATTAATTATCAAATGTAGTGATATGTTGTCTGTCTAATATGAATGTAACTTAATATCTATGTGGAGCTTTTCTCCCCGGGCCTCTGCTGAAAATGGACATGCATCCAGTCGGACTATCCCGGTCAACAAATGTAAAATAAAATAAATAAATAAAATAAAATCTGTTGTGTGCATGTGTGGGGGGCACGAGTGAGAATTTTAAAGAGGGGGAACAAGGATAGAACCTTGTGATATGCTGGTAGTAACTGGGAGATATGGAGAGAAGGTGGAGTGACATTTTATTGACTGATGCCTATTGCATAGGTAACTTTTGAACCACAGAAGGGTAGTCTGAGAGGGACCTAATGAGGACATTTGAAGTAGAAGTTTGTTGTGACAAATTTTGTTGAAGGCTTTACACAAATCTAGAAATAAGGTGGAGACTAGTTTGCTGTTAACTCTAACTTCATTGACACTATCTATATAGGTTAAAAGTGCAGTGTTAGCACTATGAGAAGGGTGGAAGCCATGTTGTGTGGGGGATAGTAGTTCTCCCTGCAGGAAATGACCCAGAAACTCCCCAGACTCTGGAATAGACTGCCCATAGATGTCAAGCAGAGCACCTCTTTGGCCCTCTTCAAAAGTAACCTTGATGATTGGATGGGAGATAGGAAATTCACCTCGGGGATCATGTCAGTCACCCTGCTAGACAGGATTCCAGGGAAGTAAATACTGTGGGAAGAAATAGCCAGGGAATTTTTATGGCTAGGCTTGTATAGGCCCTAGGGCCAATAGCGTAGTACCAACCTATGAACCTATGAACCTATGAAATGGTTATTGTTTTTGAATACAGTTTTCAAGTATTTTGGAGAGAGGGGATAAGATTGCTTCAGGTATAAAGTTAGTAATGTCTGTAGAAGTTTCTCCTTTGTGCAGATGGATAATGTGTGACTTTTCCCAGAGACAGAGAATGTGGGATTCCTGACAAGAACTATTTATAAGGATTCAGATGGAACAGGCAATGCTATTAGCTGTTATTTTAAGTTACTTGCTTGGAAGGTCATCAGCTGAAATAAAGCATGGTTTGAATTTGTTTAAGAGTAGTTTTATATAGCATGTGAGCACAGGTTTAAAGGTGAACGTGGATATGGTGATGTGGCAGTTGTTCAGGGCTGGGATTAGATGTTGGGTAATCCTTTGTCGGAGATGCTATATGATCTATGAACTAATAATTGAATTGTATTATAGTTTTGAGTGGTGAGCTATTGGGAGAGGTGTTAGGTTTGATTCTGCAGTTTTACTAAACTAATTATTTAGGACTTTATGTAACATGGTAATCACATGACAAATATAAGGATAGTGTCCCAGAGGGTTGTCCTGCTTATAGTACAATATCACAGTCATTCTACCTCATAATATCCACTAGTGCCAACCATTGCAGTGCAACCAGAATGGCATGATGAATTGTTTATAGGTGTCTAACCCAGAGTCAGGTCTCTAAAACACATTTTGTTTAAATCCTGAGATGTGTAGACCTGACACAACACTGCATGATTATTAAGTGTCATGCAGATTAAAAAGGGCAAATATGGAGCAACACTTTGGTCTCTTATACTGAACATTTTCCCTCACTGTTAACAGAGATGCTTCTATGCTTTGAAATTGATTCATCAGAGAAACATCCAAAAACTTCACCTTAAAATGTTTCTTCATAAGAAATCATACAAGAGAATGTTCAGAATGGAGGAGTTGCTTTCCTAGTTCCTTTCTATTATGACTGTTATTCATAACGACAGACATTACCAGACATTTTTAAAGATACTGGAAACAATTACTAATTAATGAAGATAAAATGGCTGTCTACTCAACCCCGCCCCCCCCCCCCCCACTGTGGAAATGGGAGTCCCTCAAGGATCTATCCTTGGGGCTCTACTCTTTAATATTTTCATTAATCTACTACACACCTCTTGCTCCCAGTCATCACTTGTACAATACGCTGATGACTCTAGTGTCATCACCATCACAGACAATCCATCAGACCTCCACTCTGCTACATAAGCATCATTTAATACCATAGAGACATGGCTCAGTGATAACAAATTAATTCTCAACCCAAAAAAACTAAGCTCTTACTCTTTCTTCCTAAGAACCTCTCTAATCTCAAATCTACTTTTACTATTCAATCTAGCAACAACACAATCATCACTGTAGAACCTAGCACAAAACTGCTAGGAGTCATAATAGATGATCAGCTTAAATTTGATGTACATGTCACAAACTGTATTAAAAAGACACACCAGAAACTCATACACCTTTACCCCAACAAGAAATTCTTAACCAACAGGGCCAAAATAACTCTCTCTCCCATGCATTTCTTCTTCCTACTCTATTATACAGCTGTTAATTATTCACAAATCTGAACTCCACACTGCTCACCAAACTAGAAACTACCTATAATAAGGTGGCCAGATTCTCTGCAAACCAAACCTATAAGTCTCACCATTGCATAGCTCTTAAGTAACTAGACTGGCTAGAATTTCCCCACCTCCTCAAACTTCATCAACTACAACTTATCCACTCCATCCTATATTCGCCCTCCTTCTGTCCTAGCCTTACTTCAGTTATATCCAAATACTCTCCTGCTAGACCACTTCACAGCTCTGACCAAGACCTGCTACAGATTGATAAATCTAAGACCAAAACAGATTGTATACTCTATAATTACAACCCTGCCACATTCTGGAACAAACTATTCCTAGAAATTATGTCACTTAACCACCCTAAACAACTCAAAACTGTCATTCGTGAATACCTAAAGAAAAACTGGTCTTGCCACTGCACTCATGCCCCATGACCTTCTTTCTCCTTAGTATCCAACACCCCTCTCTCTCCTCTGCCCATCTTACCAATACCCTCTCTCCTCTCCCCATGTTACCTACACCCTCACACTGCTGTCTTTCACACCCCTTCTTCCTTGTCTAACCTTCCACCTGCACTGTCCTCTGACAGCTTCCTTTTATCTATTATTTTCCCTGATCCCAACCTCCCTTCTCTCATATTTCCTCTTCAGTATTTTTTTTCTCCTATTTCTCTCCATATTACTTAATGGTAATTTACTAGAAATACCTTATTCTGATGATTGTTTAGATTATCCTTGTCACCTGCTACTGTCTCTCCTGTTTTGTCTCTCACCAGTTCATACCATGTTTATTACCAGAAACCCCTTCTATATACCGCTGATTGTATATCTTACGTTTATTCTATGCTGGTTTACTAAGTCCATCCTAAATGTGCATTTCCCTTTCAAAATGTTTTGCCTCACAATTGTGCTTTTTGGTTTCTCTACATCACTTCTCTACAATTGCAAATATTGTATAGATGTTTTTGAAACTTTTTGTGTACTCTTGAATGTATAATTCTTTTTTATGTGTATGTAACTGAAATGTATTTTTAAGTTGTATCTGATGTATAATTTTATCTCACTGTGGAGCTTTTCTCCCTGGGTCTCTGCTGAAAATGAGCCACTAGCTCAGTCAGACAAAAACAGTCAACAAATGTAAAATAAAGAAATAAATAAAAATAAAAGTGGGTCCAAATTATCAAGATTCTTTAGTAAAAGTCTGACCTCTAATGATCCAAGCTGCAATAGTTGAAAGCAAACAAAAGATCATAGCTGCTCGCTCAGAGAAGTCAAGCAGGAGAAATCTGTCACAGACTATACAAAGTCTTTATCTTGACAAAGTAATGGCTTGTGGTGCATACCCATCCTCCTCCAGGAAGTAGTGAATTTCTTTGTGTTGCCTTCAATGCACCTTTGTCAAACCTTTGAGTCACTTGTGTAGTAAAACATTCCCAAGATACATAACTTGTCTTGACAATCTCACTGAACAGGACCTATGACTTAGTTTTGCTCAGAGATTAAAAAAATGCATAACAAAGAAAATTAACTTTCACTACCATTTTCTTTGGTATTAACATGGAAGATGGATTCAAAGTCAAACTAAATTATTCAGATAATCTAAAGAGATCAAAATAGTATGCTTATTACCAGCTTTATTGTACAGGAACTAATTACATAGATTTCTTAAGGTTCTTAGAAATAACCTGATTTGAATTTCAATGACCTGTTTATAACCCAGCGACCTTTGATAGAAAACATTGGAGTGAAGACTGATTGTGGTTGGACCATAAAAATTCTTATTGCTTTCCATATCCTTGTTGACGATTGTGTCTAGACAAACAACCAAATGAATGCTGCAGGTATAGGACCCATAATAATTCTCATACCCTATAATCACTCAGTCATCAAAGGTGATTATTTGTAAGGCAAAACAGCTGCTCACTGTGAGCCTAGGTGATGAAAAAACTGTCCGTAATTATTTCTTCCAGGCCAGTACTCTATGATTTTATGGTAAATCCAGTATTCCAGCTATTTTTTATTTATGTATTTATTTTTAATTGGAGTAGAGTACTGATTGAAATGGACCTGTTTTAGACTGGACCCTGGTGCACTGTCTAGTTGCTTAGAGCCACCCAATAGTTATATGGAAGTTGATAAAATCAAACTGTGAACCACAGAAAGTAGCTCATTAACAGCTCACAGCCATAAATCTCTGCACTGGCATTTTATTGTTGTTTCTGAGAGTAACTTGCTGTTTTTCAACCTTTGCTTCTGCAAGCTCAGATCATCATAACCGGAGTTTTTTCTGGCTTGATTTTGTTAAAATTAGAGTCAGAGAAGAGGAAAAAGTGACTATTATATATTTTTTCGTACTGTCTCCCCTATTATCCAAGTGTATGCTCTCACAGACTTAGTAGATATAGAGTTCTGGGGTTTGAGTAGCTATATAGTTCTGAGGTGTGAAGGCATATCCCATTACTTGGGATGCAGATGGGGCTTGCAGAAAATGGCTTTGTACATTTTACAAACTTAGGAGTGTCACTCTTTTGAGTTACAACCTCCCAAGGTGTTTGACATTTTAAGTTGTTTCATTGCATGTCAATCAAATGAGACATCATTATTAATAGTAAATTTGATCTGGTGCAGTATAGCAGTAGTCATTCAGATTAAACACCTGCTTGCTTTTTTGCTCAGCTCCTTAGCATGTTGTGCATCATGCATCAGTAGAATCAGCAAGGGACCTGATAACTACTGATAATGTAGTCTATGTGTTACAGACATGCATGTAAGTTATAAGAAAAGAAATAAAAAGAAAGAATATCTCCAAACTGTAGCAGTACATATTCTCCTTGTTGTTCAGGTATTGCTTTGCTTCCTGTTGTATTTAGCGGCTTCCTTAAAAAGTCAAGATTCCAAGGGCAGTTCCTCATTCCTTCAATCAAGTAAATAAAAGTTAATCGCTCTACTTGAAATCAAGACAAAGGAGGTATGACTGCAGCCTGCAAATAGAGAATACATGTTAAAACTAAGAATTCAAACAATGAATTCTTCAGAGATAACCTATGATATAAAAAGAGTCACTGATCTACGTATTCTTTTTTATTTCAAATAATTTAAAATTAATGCTAGATATGTTAGATATGCATAAATCAGCTTAGTATCATAAGTAAGTGTGTTACTAAGTTTGTACAAAAAACTGTGGATTCGCTTTTGATAGTACTACTCAAAAAAGATATAAGCGATTTTTTTTATTTGACTGACTATTTCTGATGTTTTGGTTGAGTAATGAATGAAGTATACTTATGTTGAACGCATATTAAACTAGCATTATTGTCCATAAGTAATAAGCTAGCTACCTTTGCAAGCCATTTTTAGCCTAGCCTTTCAAAGGTGAGAATTAAATCTTATATCTTGTATATGTGAGGTAATCCCCTTAACCCTATAACCATTTCTCTTGCTCCCTCTTACAGATAACCTTATCTAAGCTTGTTTCTTCTTCCTATCTCTCATCTCTCCCCTCCTTTTGCAAATATTTTTATCATCAAAATAACAAAACAATCCTAGTTATTATGACTCCCAACAGCTACAGAAACCCAGCAGCAACAAGGGGCCAGTTTCAACAGTTTTGGCTAGCACTTGCTAAAGAACTGGTTATCTTCAGTGCTTCCAGTTTCAGACTCAATAACGTATGTTGTATCTGATCAAGATATTACTATGGCATAACTGTATGATAACTAGTATTGTCCAACAGCTCTTTGTACATCACCATACCAAGTACATTCTTACCGCTCTTCCCCCTCCTGCACCAATTTCTCTAATATTTGATATAATTCTTAGACAGCATCTCCCCCAAATTTAAAGTAAGAGCTACTCTGTTCTTCTCTCTAGCTGTTACCTCTACAACCCTATAACATGGTCCTTCAGATATACTGTCGTAGAACTCAGCTCTTGCATCTAAACTAGGCTTTCCACTACAGCATACTTTAGGCATTTTTTCAATTACTTATTTTAACTATAGCATAAATCTCAAGGGGCTTATTTATTTATTTATTTGCAATTGTAACATCAGTAGCTCTTACCTGTTCTGTTTGCCCTTGATGCACTCAGGCTCACTCCACTCCAATACCCTACCCCATTTCTCACCCAACACCACTACTCCTACTTTTATACCTACATAAACTCATTCTACAAACTCAGCTGTCACAATTCCCCACATTTAATTAATTCCCCTATCCACAGTCATAAAACTACACCACAACAAATACCAAATTGCTATCCCACCTACACCTTCCAGTATACTACATAATCTGCCAAACCTCAACCTTCTCACAAACATTAAATTACACACACACTGCAAAGTGCACACAATTTTCCAACTACACTGTATGCCCATTATTGTATCTCAGAGTTAACCACACCACCAAATATGCTTCTTTTATCCTGCCTAACCACATCACTCTTAATCCTTAACCAACTACACACTATATTCACAAAGTCCCGAACAGAACTGCAAATCAATAATCTCCACTACTAATTACCCTTATAAACAAAGCAGCTTTTCAAACATCTTCTCTCAACTTTTTATCTATACTCTCCCATATATCTCAATTCCCAAACATGCTTCCACCTCACTCATTAAACCCCAGTGTATAGCCATTTCCACTACCCCAGATAAAAAGTATGTTTCACTGTAATCAAACCTTATCTCCTTTCTACGTCAAAGTGGAGACATACATCCTAACCCAGGCTGAGTTTTAAATCCTAATCCAAATATCAACCCTATAAACCTAAATATTATAATGCTCTACCTAAGGAGCATATATAACAAAATAAACCCACTGCATGCATGGATATATTATTTTTATACCCTGCCCGCTTTTGGCTGCTGTGCGTTCTTGGCTGAGCGTCTACACCTATACTGTCCTGTCCCACCCTGAACTACCCACAGTGAATACGCCTGGGTGGACACGTGGCCAAAACTATTTTTAACACCAGTTCAACCTGTCACTCAATCAAGTAAAACAAACTGTACTGAACCAGGCTTTTCCCAGAAGGACTTAAGGAACTGTCCCATCCCGCCCTGAACTACTCACAGTGAATACGCCTGGGTGGACACGTGGAAAAAACTATTTTTAACACCAGTTCAACCTGTTGCTCAACCAAGTAAAACAAAATGTACTGAACCAGGCTTCTCCCAGAAGGACTTAAGGAACTGTCCCATCCCGCCCTGAACTACTCACAGTGAATACGCCTGGGTGGACACGTGGCCAAAACTATTTTTAACACCAGTTCAACCTGTCACTCAACCAAGTAAAACAAAATGTACTGAACCAGGCTTCTCCCAGAAGGACTTAAGGACCTGTCCCATCCCACCCTGAACTACCCACAGTGAATACACCTGGGTGGACATGTGGCCAAAACTATTTTTAACACCAGAAAACAATAAGGTACTTGTGCGTGAAGTGGTTCGACACAAACCTCATATAATATAAGTCCAAATATCCAAATGTTCAATTAGATTCGATGCAGATTCAGTATAAATCCAAGTTATTTATTGTAATTCAACAAACAAGACAGGAATGAAGATGAGCGCTTTCACTAAAATTTAGCTTCTTCAGATCTTTACGTTATATGGTATAGATCCACCCTTTATATAGTGTTGTCATTAATTTTCAATTAAAATAATTGCTGACAATTAAACAATTATATAAAAAAGAAACAAGATGAATTAGAAACATTAAGAAACTGATATATCATAAAAAATTGTCATGAAAATCGTCGTCATCAGCTTTTAAATATAAAGCATACTTTTACATATAGCATGAGCCCCTAATTATAATGATTGTACATTCCATCATGTTTTAAAAATACATAGTCAGCTTCAACCATTTAAAATGTTTTTTAAAAGTTATCATGAAAATCGTCGTCATCAGCTTTTAAGTATAAAACAAACTTTTGCATAAAACATAAGCCCCTGATGAGAATAATTATACATTCCATCACGCTTTATGAATAAGTAGTCAGCTTCAACCATTTAAAATGTTATTTATATGTATACATTTTCTGCAACCCGGACGTATAACTATATACTCATTTAAATTGTAGGTTGTAACATTGTCTGGATGAGGTTCGAATAGGAATATTAAAATTGGTAATATTACATTATGATGTATACAAGAATGTATATACATAAAGTATGCAAATATAACTTTGATTAAATATACATGTGTGTATGACCAGTATGTATATATATTGGATGCAATATGTATATTATATATGGTATGTCATCATATGGTGTATTGATCTATGCGTATGAAAACAATTAAATATGTGTGTATAGGTACATTAATAAATATGTCATATTAAAATGTATAAATGGGTAGTGTAATGTACAATATTAATATAAATACTTAAAATATATATATATAAATATATAAAAAATATATAAAATCCTTTGATATGTATATGTATGTATAGAATAAATATATAGATTATATGTAATAAATATGTAAATATATATATATATATAAATATGTAAAATGTTTCATTGATATGAATTACATGTGAAAATATAAAAATATGAGGTATGAATATGATATGAATTAGTAAATATATAAAAAAATCATGTGAAATATATCTGTATCAGTGTGTTATTATATATGTATATAGGAGACATTGGGTCCATGGATGAATAGATAAATGATTAAATAGATAAATAAATGTGGGACTAGTATGAATAAATATAAAGTGGGAAGATGGTAAATGTTAGTATATTGTGGCCTGTGTACAAAATATGGATAAAATATATGAGTATATAGTTGGAAGCAGTGTGTAATTGTAAGTGTAAATTAACACACATACCGCTTCCATTATTTAATATGTCTTCATTGTCTAAGGTATGGTTTGATCGAAGCTCTTTCATTTAAACCATGCCCCCTATCTGCCCTCAATAAAATTATCCAACCACTTTCTTTATCTTCTGTGTAGCATCTTATATTTCCTCCCCTTGGGTTTGGTGTTATAACCTCTAAAACCCTGAATGTAAATGTATGTTGTTCCCCTGTTTCCATAACATGTTTAGCTAGAGCATTGTTAATGTTTTTCTTTCTGATGTTGTAGCAGTGTTCCCTCATCCTATCTCGTAGGCATCGATTGGTTTTGCCCACGTAGAATGATGAACAAATTGAGCAAACTGCTAGGTATACAACATGACATGTCATACAGTTGGCATTGGCATTAATAATGATTTCTTTGTTGGAGTCTGGGTGTATAAAAGTGGGGTCAATATTAATTAGTGAGCAAAAGTTACAGTGGTCACAAGGCCTAGTAGTATCAACAATGCTCATATCCTTTCTGTGTGTGTTATAACATAAAATCCTCTTGAGATTCATCTTATTCCTATACAGAAACATAGGTTTTTCACCCACTATTTTCTTGATATCATCATCAATAGTTAAGATATCCCAATATTTATTTATGATAGACTTAATTTCATCATTGTCTCTGGTAAAATAGGTAGGAAACTTAACCTTAGTTGGATTAGTATTACTATTCATGTTTCCTGTATTAACCGGTCCAAAATAAGGTGCACCTCTTGTTTCTCTTACTTCAGATGTTATTTGTAAATGTTCTTCAATTTCATTTAATTTATAACCCCTTACTAGTAACTGATTTCTCAATTCATTCAAGTCCCTTTCAAGGCCCACTTCATTAGAGTTCATCCTGGACATCCTTAGTGCCTGTCCTTTCATAATGTTTTTAAAAACATATGTTGGATGCATGCTAGTTCTAAACAGTAGCATATTTCGATGACAGTTCTTTCTGAAGATTCCTGTGTTAATCAATCCACATGGCAATTTTTCAATAAATAGATCTAAAAACTCAGTTCTAGTCGTACTGTATTGTGTTGTAAATTTAAGGCACTCAGTTAGGTGATTAATAACTAAAGTAAAATCTTGTAAATCATTGACGTTACCATTCCATAAAATAAATAAATCATCCACAAAGCGCCTATAAAAAATCACATTAGATTTAAACAGAGGATTCTGAAAAAGCATTACTTCCTCCCAGTATGCTAAAAACATATTGGCGTAGCTATTGGCACATGGTGTGCCCATAGCTACGCCTTCACATTGCCTATAAATATTGCCATTAAACATGAAAGCATTATTTTCTAAAATCAGCTCAAGGAAGTGTGTTATAAGATCAATAAGAACTTTAGAATATTCACTATGCTTCTTAAGGTAGCATGCAACATAAGTTAGCCCTAATTCATTCGCAATTATTGTAAATAATGATTGTACATCAAGTGTGACCAGTATTAATTTATCTATAACTGTGTAATCCTTTAGTCTAGCATATAAATCTGTTAAAAAATGCTTTGAATCTCGTAGTACATATTGGTTATTATTTAAAATACATCTCAAGTGTTTCTCAATAAAAACAGAAATATGCTCAGTCACCCATCCTTTCCCTGAGACTATTGGTTGCATTGGTGGGTCAGTATAGCTCTTATGAATCTTCGGTAGACCCTGTATAATGGGGATGGTGGGTGTATGTATGTATAAATAATCATAAAGGTTTCTATCGATTAAACCACTTTTAAAAATGTCTGTTAAGACATCGTGTACATAGACACACATACTACTAATGGAGTTCATCCACTCATTAATATAAAATCTATCATGCAACATTGCGTTCATTTTGTATATATAACATTCTGTATCTAAAACCACTATTCCTGATCCTTTATCCGCTGGTCTGATAGTGATACTCGGGTCATTCTTCAGTTTATTCAGACTAGCTCTCTCATTATAAGTTAAATTATTAAATCTTCTCTTGTTCTTTGAACTGAGTCCGTTATTAGTATAAAATTTGTGAAGTTCTTCTTCTGTTAGCTTAAAATAAGTCTCAACCAAAGGGTGGTTATTTGGTATAAAATCACTCAAATTTTTAAAACTAAAGGGTTTCTTATCATTAGTAGATGGATTAAGCGTCTCAGAATCCTCATTAGATTCAAACAAATATTTTAACATTAAATTGCGACAGAACACTTTAAGATCCCTCACTGTATCAATAACACAGCTGTTAGTGTGTGGGATAAAATTTAATCCTTTATTCAAAAGTTTAATATCATCATTTGTTAAGTCAATGCTGGATAAATTAAAAATTAATCCTTGTGGTTGTTGTTCCACATTTTCTTTATGGTTGTATGATGCAGGGATTCCCCCGATATTTTTCTCTTTTGCCTCCCCCTGCTCATTGACCTGGATCTCATCTGGCCCTTGTCTTGGCGTATGGCTAAAGGGAAGGATAAATCAATGCTTGAACCTGTGGTAATAACCTTATCCTTTGTTTTAGGTTTTACAACGGGTGTAGTTATAAGTTTATCTTTGCTATTAGTATTAGTAATATTAACACTGGGATATAAATTGTGATTGTTAGCAGCGCCCTCATGTGTCAGATGTATAACATCTGAGGAGTCATTACAAATAGTACTTGTATCTTTCTCAAGTGTTATAATATTATCCGGTGGGGCTGATAGGTGGCTGCTAACAATATGAGGATTCACTCCATCTTTCCTGTGCATTACAGCATTCTCTAATGTGTCCGAAGCTATAGGGCTACCTGATGGAGGTCCATCGGTAGTATATAGTATTTTCTTTGTGACCTTATCAGTATTTGGGACAAAATTCTTACTAGATGAAATTCTATTAGTATCCTCATAGTGGTTCTGTCTAGTATCATTGTGATTATTCTCATTAATAGTTGTTCTTTCATTCATGTGTGTGACTGTTTGTACATTTCTAACAGCATTAGCATCATAGGTTGCATTTCTAGGCCAGGTGAAGACATTCCCTGTTCTAAAGTCCCTAAAATCTCTAGAGACCTTTGCCTTCTTCTGCTGAAACAATTTATGTTCATATGCTGATATACAGTCTAAAATGTTATCAAACAAAGCACCAACAATACTTTCAGGAAAATCATTAAATAGTTCAGATTGTTTAGCATTTAAGCTATCTATCAATAACTTTTCTTCAGGCAGAAAAAAATCAATCAACAGCCTTAAATACTTACGGCTTGTTTCTATGTTTATGCGTTGCCATAATGCTAACAGCTCAGGGTAGTCTTTTCCCTGACTGGGCATAGAAAATACCCTGAGTCCTCGTGGTATAATGTTGTTCTGTAAGCAGAACTCAAAATGGACTCTCTGATCTGTAGCCGTTTGAGTTTATAAAATTCCTTCTCAATGTCCCCAAGAAGTTTATGGAGTTTATCCATGTCCACTGCTGTTGTTTCATTATCAGTAATTGCATCGTTCTCCTCAAAGAACCATGTAGGTGTAGATGTTCCATTCAGATAATTCACGAAATGCGATGTTAGTGCGTCCTTGCCCCGATATTCACCTCTGGGCATTTGTATAGTTTCCGTGCCCCGATATTCACCTCTGGGTATTTGTATGGTTTCCGCATTATCCTTGCCTCGGTGTTCACCTCTTGGCTTATATGGTAGTTCGATTTCCGCCATGTCGCTTTACTTATTTACAACTGCCGTAAAATTGACGTCAGTAAGGTTAGCGTAATGTTAGTAGCCTGAAAGTTATCTGATTAACCACGTACTATAGTTCGTGCACAAAACACAAGTTAGAATCCTCTCAAAGATGTATTGTCCACTCTCCGATTGGTATGTTGAAAGGTAAAAAGTTATAAATGTGAAGTTAACAGCCCATCGGATTAACGCACTTGTACCATAAATAATGAAGTAAATCAAAAGAAAACAATAAGGTACTTGTGCGTGAAGTGGTTCGACACAAACCTCATATAATATAAGTCCAAACATCCAAATGTTCAATTAGATTCGATGCAGATTCAGTATAAATCCAAGTTATTTATTGTAATTCAACAAATTTAATTAATTTAATTTAAATTTAAAATATTTAATCAAAGTTATATTTGCATACTTTATGTATATACATTCTTGTATACATCATAATGTAATATTACCAATTTTAATATTCCTATTCGAACCTCATCCAGACAATGTTACAACCTACAATTTAAATGAGTATATAGTTATACGTCCGGGTTGCAGAAAATGTATACATATAAATAACATTTTAAATGGTTGAAGCTGACTACTTATTCATAAAGCGTGATGGAATGTATAATTATTCTCATCAGGGGCTTATGTTTTATGCAAAAGTTTGTTTTATACTTAAAAGCTGATGACGACGATTTTCATGATAACTTTTAAAAAACATTTTAAATGGTTGAAGCTGACTATGTATTTTTAAAACGTGATGGAATGTATAATCAATTTAACTAGGGGCTTATGCTACATGTTAAAGTATACTTTATATTTAAAAGCTGATGACAATGATTTTCACGATATTTTTTATGATACATCCGTTTCTTAATGTTTTTAATTCATCTTGTTTCTTTTTTATATAATTGTTTAATTGTCAGCAATTATTTTAATTGAAAATTAATGACAACACTATATAAAGGGTGGATCTATACCATATAACGTAAAGATCTGAAGAAGCTAAATTTTAGTGAAAGCGCTCATCTTCATTCCTGTCTTGTTTGTTGAATTACAATAAATAACTTGGATTTATACTGAATCTGCATCGAATCTAATTGAACATTTGGATATTTGGACTTATATTATATGAGGTTTGTGTCGAACCACTTCACGCACAAGTACCTTATTGTTTTCTTTTGATTTACTTCATTATTTATGGTACAAGTGCGTTAGTCCGATGGGCTGTTAACTTCACATTAATATTTTTAACACCAGTTCAACCTGTTGCTCAACCAATTAAAACAAACTGTACTGAACCAGGCTTCTCCCAGAAGGACTTAAGGAACTGTCCCGTCCCGCCCTGAACTACCCACAGTGAATACGCCTGGGTGGACACGTGGCCAAAACTATTTTTAACAACATATATAAACGCATTCTACGGACATCTCCAGGAATGCATGGATCATGCTATCCCAAACAAAACCAAGACCCAATCATCCAAAGGCAGGCGTCCAGTCTGGTGGACCCCTGCCATAAATAAACTGTACAACAGAAGGAGGAAGCTACTACATGATAGAGCAAAATCCCTAATAGGGAAGGCATCTCTGATCAGTACTAGCAAAAAATTATGATCCCTCATAAAATCCTCCAAGGCCAGCTTCGAGAGAAAAATTGCACAGGACACCAAAGACAATCATAAGGCTTTTTTCAGTTATGTTAGAAACCTGGGATACAACTCCCAGACTTGTTCTGAGTTGATTCAAAACGACAAAAAATACACTGAACCCACAGACATTGCCAATATCCTGGCAGACAGGTTCAGTACAAACTTCTCCACCCCCCCCCCCCCCACAAAAGAGCAAATATCTATCCCGGCAGAGGGCTGCCTCCCAAACATCTCTGATGCTCAGGTGAAGGCTACCCTCCCCAAAGCAAAAAACATTGGTTCCATGGGACCAGATGGCATCCCAGGTTGCGTCCTACATGAACTCCAAGAGGAACTAATCCCTCAAATAAAACAGCTATACAATCTCAGCCTCACAACAGGATATGTGCCCACAGAATGTCGTACAGCAACAGTGGTCCCAATCCAGAAAGGTGGAGCCTCTACGGACCCTGGAAACTATCGCCTCATAAGCCTGACTAGCTTAGTCTGCAAGGCTATAGAGAGGATCATCATGGAGCTCATAAACAAAGACATTGGGGACCTACAGACACTAGATCCTACCCAGTTCAGCTTTGTCAAGGGCAGATCCTGCCTTTTGAACCTGGTTGACTTCTTTGAAACAGATACCAAAGCCATAGATCAAGGGAAGGTAGTCCACACAGCCTATCTGGACCTTGCAAAGGCATTTGACACAATACCCCACTCGGACATCATAGAAAAGCTATCCAGCTTAAATATAAACCCCTATGTCACAAGATGGGTCACAAACTGGCTCAAAGACAGAACCCACAGAGTGAGAGTTGCTGGAGCCATGTCAGACTCGAAACTGGTCACAAGTGGCATCCCACAGGGTTCTGTCCTGGGACCACTCTTATTCAGTATATACTTTTCCAAGGTACAGGCAAACGTGGGAGGACTATGGCTCAACAAGTTCGCAGATGACTGCAAACTGGGCGCCATAATCAACTCTCCAGCTGACACAAACATCCTTCAAAAAGGTCTCACAGAGATAGATAACTGGTGCCAGCGACATGGTTTAAAGCTAAATGCCAAAAAATGTATAGTCATATCCTTTGGCAAAAACAATGTGTCCACAAATTACCACATAGGCGGAAACCCATTAAGTACAGAGAAAGTTATAAGGGACCTGGGGACCCAATTTGATAGCAATCTCTCCTTTGAAAACCACATTGCCAAAGTGGTTAGAAATACCTTCTACATAGCCCACCTCAACACGAAGGGTTTCACATCTCGATCAAGAGAGGTAATCGTGCCCCTTTATTCATCCCTCATCAGGCCCATCATAGAATACAATGCCCTTTTGGGATGTACCCTACCCGACACCTGCAGCAATTAGAAAGACCCCAAAAGTATCTCACCAAGAGGAACAAGGGTCTCAAACTGATGCCATATGCTGCTCGGTTAAAAAAACTCCAGCTCTACTCAGTTGCATACTGCCTACTTCGAGGCAATCTATGCCTGACATACAAAGCTATGTCAAATCCAGAATTAATGGACATGCTCCACCTCAGTAAATCTAAATCCCATAGAGCCACATGCTCGAGGGACTTGTACCTGAGCACAGAAATAAATAGAACTTGCTGGAGGGACAGGTTCAAAACGCAAAGGCTCCCTTCGCTCTGGAATAGAATTCCAGTTCATGTGAGGCAGAGCACCTCACTAAATCTCTTCAAGAAGAATCTCGATAGGTGGATGGGGGATCATAGGTTTGTCCCAGGGATTACTCCCGTGTCACTATTAGACAGAGGCACAGTAAACTAAACCTTAAAAAGGGCACAGTATACTCAAATCAAGGGGTGGCGTAAGCCATACAGAATCGGGCTAGGCTTATAATTGCCCCAGGGCAGATAGCCTAGTATGAACCTATGAACCTATGAACAGTTCAACCTGTCTCTCAACCAAGTAAAACAAACTGTACTGATCCAGGCTTCTCCCAGAAGGACTTAAGGAACTGTCCTGTCCCGCCCTGAACTACCCACAGTGAATACGCCTGGGGGGACACGTGGCCAAAACTATTTTTAACACCAGTTCAACCTGTCGCTCAACCAAGTAAAACAAACTGTACAGAACCAGGCTTCTCCCAGAAGGACTTAAGGAACTGCCCCATCCCGCCCTGAACTACCCACAGTGAATACACCTGGTGGACACATGGCCAAAACTATTTTAAACACCAGTTCAACCTGTCGCTCATCCAAGTAAAACAAACTGTACTGAACCAGGCTTCTCCCAGAAGGACTTAAGGAACTGCCCGGTCCCGCCCTGAACTACCCACAGTGAATACGCCTGGGTGGACACGTGGCCAAAACTATTTTTAACACCAGTTCAACCTGTCGCTCAACAAAGTAAAACAAACTGTACTGAACCAGGCTTTTCCCAGAAGGACTTAAGGAACTGTCCCATCCCGCCCTGAACTACCCACAGTGAATACGCCTGGGTGGACATGTGGCCAAAACTATTTTTAACACCAGTTCAACCTGTTGCTCAACCAAGTAAAACAAACTGTACTGAACGAGGCTTCTCCCAGAAGGACTTAAGGAACTGTCCCGTCCCGCACTGAACTACCCACAGTGAATACGCCTGGGTGGACACGTGGCCAAAACTATTTTTAAGAACATATATAAACGCATTCTACGGACATCTCCAGGAATGCATGGATCATGCTATCCCAAACAAAACCAAGACCCAATCATCCAAAGGCAGGCGTCCAGTCTAGTGGACCCCTGCCATAAGTAAACTGTACAACAGAAGGAGGAAGCTACTACATGATAGAGCAAAATCCCTAATAGGGAAGGCATTTCTGATCAGTACTAGCAAAAAATTAAGATCCCTCATAAAATCCTCCAAGGCCAGCTTCGAGAGAAAAATTGCACAGGACACCAAAGACAATCATAAAGCTTTTTTCAGTTATGTTAGAAACCTGGGATGCAACAGACTTGTTCTGAGTTGATTCAAAATGACAAAAAATACACTGAACCCACAGACATTGCCAAAATCCTGGCAGACAGGTTCAGTGCAAACTTCTCCACCCCCCCCCCCCCCCAAAAGAGCAAGTATCTATCCCAGCAGAGGGCTGCCTCCCAAACATCTCTGATGCTCAGGTGAAGGCTGCCCTCTCCAAAGCAAAAAAGACTACTTCCATGGGACCAGATGGCGTCCCAGGTTGCGTCCTACATGAACTCCAAGAGGAACTAATCCCTCAAATAAAACAGCTGTACAATCTCAGCCTCACAACAGGATATGTGCCTACAGAATGGCGTACAGCAACAGTGGTCCCACTCCACAAAGGTGGAGCCTCTACGGACCCTGGAAACTATCGCCCCATAAGCCTGACTAGCTTAGTCTGCAAGGCTATAGAGAGGATCATCATGGAGCTCATAAACAAAGACATTGGGGACCTACAGACACTAGATCCTACCCAGTTCAGCTTTGTCAAGGGCAGATCCTGCCTTTTGAACCTGTTTGACTGTTTTGAAACAGTCACCAAAGCCATAGATGAAGGGAAGGTAGTCCACAAAGCTATCTGGACCTTGCAAAGGCATTTGACACAATACCCCACTCGGACATCATAGATAAGCTATCCAGCTTAAAAATAAACCCCTATGTCACAAGATGGGTCACAAGCTGGCTCAAAGACAGAACCCACAGAGTGAGAGTTGCTGGAGCCATGTCATACTCGAAACTGGTCACAAGTGGCATCCCACAGGGTTCTGTCCTGGGACCACTCTTGTTAGGTATATACTTTTCCGAGGTACAGGCAAACGTGGGAGGACTATGGCTCACCAAGTTCGCAGACAACTGCAAACTGGGTGCCATAATCAGCTTTCCAGCTGACACAAACATCCTTCAAAAAGGTCTCACAGAGACAGATAACTGGTGCCAGTGACATGGTTTAAAGCTAAATGCCAAAAAATGCATAGTCATACCCTTTGGCCAAAACAATGTGCCCACAAATTACCACATAGGCGGAAACCCATTAAGTACAGAGAAAGTGATAAGGGACCGGGGGACCCAAGTTGATAACAATCTCTCCTTTGAAAACCGCATTGCCAAAGTGGTTAGAAAGACCATCTACAAAGCCCACCTCATCACGAAGGGTTTCACATCTAGATCAAGAGAGGTAATCATGCCCCTTTATTCATCCATCATCAGGCCCATCATAGAATACAATGCCCCTTTTGGGATGTACCTTACCCGACACCTGCAGGAATTAGAAAGACCCCAAAAGTATCTCACCAAGAGGATCAAGGGTCTCAAACAGATGCCATATGCTGCTCGGTTAAAAAAACTCCAGCTCTACTCAGTTGCATACCGCCTACTTCGAGGCGATCTATGCCTGACATACAAAGCTATGTCAAATCCAGAATTAATGGACATGCTCCACCTCAGTAAATCTAAATCCCTTAGAGCCACACGCTCGAGGGACTTGAACCTCAGCACAGAAATAAATAGAACTTGTTGGAGGGACAGGTTCAAAACCCAGAGGCTCCCTTCGCTCTGGAATAGAATTCCAGTTCATGTGAGGCAGAGCACCTCACTGAATCTCTTCAAGAAGAATCTCGATTGGTGGATGGGGGATCGTAGGTTTGTCCCAGGGATTACTCTCGTGTCACTATTAGACAGAGGCACAGTAAACTAAACCTTAAAAAGGGCACAGTATACTCAAATCAAGGGGTGGCGTAAGCCATAAAGAATTGGGCTAGGCTTATAATTGCCCCAGGGCAGATAGCCTAGTATGAACCTATGAACCTATGAACCTTTGAACAGTTCAACCTGTCGCTCAACCAAGTAAAACAAACTGTACTGAACCAGGCTTCTCCAAGAAGGACTTAAGGAACTGTCCCGTCCCGCCCTGAACTACCCACAGTGAATACGCCTGGGTGGACACGTGGCCAAAACTATTTTTAACACCAGTTCAACCTGTCGCTCAACCAAGTAACACAAACTGTACTGAACCAGGCTTCTCCCAGAAGGACTTAAGGAACTGCCCCATCCCGCCCTGAACTACCCACAGTGAATACGCCTGGGTGGACACGTGGCCAAAACTATTTTTAACACCAGTTCACCAAGTAAAACAAACTGTACTGAACCAGGCTTCTCCCAGAAGGACTTAAGGAATGGCCCCATCCCGCCCTGAACTACCCACAGTGAATAGGCCTGGGTGGACACGTGGCCAAAACTATTTTTAACACCAGTTCAACCAGTCGCTCAACCAAGTAAAACAAAATGTACTGAACCAGGCTTTTCCCAGAAGGACTTAAGGAACTGTCCCATCCCGCCCTGAACTACTCACAGTGAATACGCCTGGGTGGACACGTGGCCAAAACTATTTTTAACACCAGTTCAACCTGTCACTCAACCAAGTAAAACAAAATGTACTGAACCAGGCTTCTCCCAGAAGGACTTAAGGAACTGTCCCATCCCACCATGAACTACCCACAGTGAATAAACCTGGGTGGACATGTGGCCAAAACTATTTTTAACACCAGTTCAACCTGTTGCTCAACCAAGTAAAACAAACTGTACTGAACCAGGCTTCTCCCAGAAGGACTTAAGGAACTGTCTCGTCCCGCCCTGAACTACCCACAGTGAATACGCCTGGGTGGACACGTGGCCAAAACTATTTTTAACAACATATATAAACGTATTTTACGGACTTCTCCAGGAATGCATGGATCATGCTATCCCAAACAAAACCAATACCCAATCATTCAAAGGCAGGCGTCCAGTCTGGAGGAACCCTGCCATAAATAAACTGTACAACAGAAGGAGGAAGCTACTACATGATAGAGCAAAATCCCTAATAGGGAAGGCATCTCTGATCAGTACTAGCAAAAAATTACGATCCCTCATAAAATCCTCCAAGGCCAGCTTTGAGAGAAAAATTGCACAGGACACCAAAGACAATCATAAGGCTTTTTCAGTTATGTTAGAAACCTGGGATGCAACTCCCAGACTTGTTCTGAGTTGATTCAAAATGACATAAAATACACTGAAACCACAGACATTGCCAATATCCTGGCAGACAGGTTCAGTGCAAACTTCTCCCCAAAAGAGCAAATATCTATCCCGGCAGAGGGCTGCCTCCCAAACATCTCTGATGCTCAGGTGAAGGCTGCCCTCCCCAAAGCAAAAAACACTGCTTCCATGGGACCAGATGGCATCCCAGGTTGCGTCCTACATGATCTCCAAGAGGAACTAATCCCTCAAATAAAACAGCTATACAATCTCAGCCTCACAACAGGATATGTGCCCACAGAATGTCGTACACCAACAGTGGTCCCAATCCAGAAAGGTGGAGCCTCTATGGACCCTGGAAACTATCGCCTCATAAGCCTGACTAGCTTAGTCTGCAAGGCTATAGAGAGGATCATCATGGAGCTCATAAACAAAGACATTGGGGACCTACAGACACTAGATCCTACCCAGTTCAGCTTTGTCAAGGGCAGATCCTGCCTTTTGAACCTGGTTGACTTCTTTGAAACAGATACCAAAGCCATAGATGAAGGGAAGGTAGTCCACACAGCCTATCTGGACCTTGCAAAGGCATTTGACACAATACCCCACTCGGACATCATAGATAAGCTATCCAGCTTAAATATAAACCCCTATGTCACAAGATGGGTCACAAGCTGGCTCAAAGACAGAACCCACAGAGTGAGAGTTGCTGGAGCCATGTCATACTCGAAACTGGTCACAAGTGGCATCCCACAGGGTTCTGTCCTGGGACCACTCTTGTTAGGTATATACTTTTCCGAGGTACAGGCAAACGTGGGAGGACTATGGCTCACCAAGTTCGCAGACGACTGCAAACTGGGTGCCATAATCAGCTTTCCAGCTGACACAAACATCCTTCAAAAAGGTCTCACAGAGACAGATAACTGGTGCCAGTGACATGGTTTAAAGCTAAATGCCAAAAAATGCATAGTCATACCCTTTGGCCAAAACAATGTGCCCACAAATTACCACATAGGTGGAAACCCATTAAGTACAGAGAAAGTGATAAGGGACCTGGGGACCCAAGTTGATAGCAATCTCTCCTTTGAAAACCGCATTGCCAAAGTAGTTAGAAAGACCATCTACAAAGCCCACCTCATCACGAAGGGTTTCACATCTAGATCAAGAGAGGTAATCATGCCCCTTTATTCATCCATCATCAGGCCCATCATAGAATACAATGCCCCTTTTGGGATGTACCTTACCCGACACCTGCAGGAATTAGAAAGACCCCAAAAGTATCTCACCAAGAGGATCAAGGGTCTCAAACAGATGCCATATGCTGCTCGGTTAAAAAAACTCCAGCTCTACTCAGTTGCATACCGCCTACTTCGAGGCGATCTATGCCTGACATACAAAGCTATGTCAAATCCAGAATTAATGGACATGCTCCACCTCAGTAAATCTAAATCCCTTAGAGCCACACGCTCGAGGGACTTGAACCTCAGCACAGAAATAAATAGAACTTGCTGGAGGGACAGGTTCAAAACCCAGAGGCTCCCTTCGCTCTGGAATAGAATTCCAGTTCATGTGAGGCAGAGCACCTCACTGAATCTCTTCAAGAAGAATCTCGATAGGTGGATGGGGGATCGTAGGTTTGTCCCAGGGATTACTCTCGTGTCACTATTAGACAGAGGCACAGTAAACTAAACCTTAAAAAGGGCACAGTATACTCAAATCAAGGGGTGGCGTAAGCCATACAGAATTGGGCTAGGCTTATAATTGCCCCAGGGCAGATAGCCTAGTATGAACCTATGAACCTATGAACCTTTGAACAGTTCAACCTGTCGCTCAACCAAGTAAAACAAACTGTACTGAACCACGCTTCTCTAAGAAGGACTTAAGGAACTGTCCCGTCCCGCCCTGAACTACCCACAGTGAATACGCCTGGGTGGACACGTGGCCAAAACTATTTTTAACACCAGTTCAAGCTGTCGCTCAACCAAGTAACACAAACTGAACTGAACCAGGCTTCTCCCAGAAGGACTTAAGGAACTGCCCCATCCCGCCCTGAACTACCCACAGTGAATACGCCTGGGTGGACACGTGGCCAAAACTATTTTTAACACCAGTTCACCAAGTAAAACAAACTGTACTGAACCAGGCTTCTCCCAGAAGGACTTAAGGAATGGCCCCATCCCGCCCTGAACTACCGACAGTGAATACGCCTGGGTGGACACGTGGCCAAAACTATTTTTAACCCCAGTTCAACCTGTCGCTCAACCAAGTAAAACAAGCTGTACTGAACCAGGCTTCTCCCAGAAGGACTTAAGGAACTGTCCCGTCCTGCCCTGTACTACCCACAGTGAATACGCCTGGGTGGACACGTGGAAAAAACTATTTTTAACACCAGTTCAACCAGTCGCTCAACCAAGTAAAACAAAATGTACTGAACCAGGCTTTTCCCAGAAGTACTTAAGGAACTGTCCCATCCCGCCCTGAACTACTCACAGTGAATACGCCTGGGTGGACACGTGGCCAAAACTATTTTTAACACCAGTTCAACCTGTTGCTCAACCAAGTAAAACAAACTGTACTGAACCAGGCTTCTCCCAGAAGGACTTAAGGAACTGTCCCGTCCCGCCCTGAACTACCCACAGTGAATACGCCTGGGTGGACACGTGGCCAAAACTATTTTTAACAACATATATAAACGTATTCTACGGACTTCTCCAGGAATGCATGGATCATGCTATCCCAAACAAAACCAATACCCAATCATCCAAAGGCAGGCGTCCAGTCTGGAGGAACCCTGCCATAAATAAACTGTACAACAGAAGGAGGAAGCTACTACATGATAGAGCAAAATCCCTAATAGGGAAGGCATCTCTGATAAGTACTAGCAAAAAATTATGATCCCTCATAAAATCCTCCAAGGCCAGCTTTGAGAGAAAAATTGCACAGGACACCAAAGACAATCATAAGGCTTTTTCAGTTATGTTAGAAACCTGGGATGCAACTCCCAGACTTGTTCTGAGTTGATTCAAAATGACATAAAATACACTGAAACCACAGACATTGCCAATATCCTGGCAGACAGGTTCAGTGCAAACTTCTCCCCCCCCCCCCCAAAAGAGCAAATATCTATCCCGGCAGAGGGCTGCCTCCCAAACATCTCTGATGCTCAGGTGAAGGCTGCCCTCCCCAAAGCAAAAAACACTGCTTCCATGGGACCAGATGGCATCCCAGGTTGCGTCCTACATGATCTCCAAGAGGAACTAATCCCTCAAATAAAACAGCTATACAATCTCAGCCTCACAACAGGATATGTGCCCACAGAATGTCGTACACCAACAGTGGTCCCAATCCAGAAAGGTGGAGCCTCTATGGACCCTGGAAACTATCGCCTCATAAGCCTGACTAGCTTAGTCTGCAAGGCTATAGAGAGGATCATCATGGAGCTCATAAACAAAGACATTGGGGACCTACAGACACTAGATCCTACCCAGTTCAGCTTTGTCAAGGGCAGATCCTGCCTTTTGAACCTGGTTGACTTCTTTGAAACAGATACCAAAGCCATAGATGAAGGGAAGGTAGTCCACACAGCCTATCTGGACCTTGCAAAGGCATTTGACACAATACCCCACTCGGACATCATAGATAAGCTATCCAGCTTAAATATAAACCCCTATGTCACAAGATGGGTCACAAACTGGCTCAAAGACAGAACCCACAGAGTGAGAGTTACTGGAGCCATGTCAGACTCGAAACTGGTCACAAGTGGCATCCCACAGGGTTCTGTCCTGGGACCACTCTTGTTCGGTATATACTTTTCAAAGGTACAGGCAAACATGGGAGGACTATGGCTCACCAAGTTCGCAGATGACTGCAAACTGGGCGCCATAATCAACTCTCCAGCTGACACAAACATCCTTCAAAAAGGTCTCACAAAGACAGATAACTGGTGCCAGCGACATGGTTTAAAGCTAAATGCCAAAAAATGTATAGTCATATCCTTTGGCAAAAACAATGTGCCCACAAATTACCACATAGGCGGAAACCCATTAAGTACAGAGAAAGTTATAAGGGACCTGGGGACCCAATTTGATAGCAATCTCTCCTTTGAAAACCACAATGCCAAAGTGGTTAGAAAGACCTTCTACATAGCCCACCTCATCACGAAGGGTTTCACATCTAGATCAAGAGAGGTAATCATGCCCCTTTATTCATCCATCATCAGGCCCATCATAGAATACAATGCCCTTTTGGGATGTACCTTACCCGACACCTGCAGCAATTAGAAAGACCCCAAAAGTATCTCACCAAGAGGAACAAGGGTCTCAAACAGATGCCATATGCTGCTCGGTTAAAAAAACTCCAGCTCTACTCAGTTGCATACTGCCTACTTCGAGGCGATCTATGCCTGACATACAAAGCTATGTCAAATCCAGAATTAATGGACATGCTCCACCTCAGTAAATCTAAATCCCTTAGAGCCACACGCTCGAGGGACTTGAACCTCAGCACAGAAATAAATAGAACTTGCTGGAGGGACAGGTTCAAAACCCTGAGGCTCCCTTCGCTTGGAATAGAATTCCAGTTCATGTGAGGCAGAGCACCTCACTGAATCTCTTCAAGAAGAATCTCGATAGGTGGATGGGGGATCATAGGTTTGTCCCAGGGATTACTCCCGTGTCACTATTAGACAGAGGCACAGTAAACTAAACCTTAAAAAGGGCACAGTATACTCAAATCAAGGGGTGGCGTAAGCCATACAGAATCGGGCTAGGCTGATAATTGCCCCAGGGCAGATAGCCTAGTATGAACCTATGAACCTATGAACAGTTCAACCTGTCGCTCAACCAAGTAAAACAAACTGTACTGAACCAGGCTTCTCCCAGAAGGACTTAAGGAACTGCCCCGTCCCGCCCTGAACTACCCACAGTGAATACGCCTGGGTGGACATGTGGCTAAAACTATTTTTAACACGAGTTCAACCTGTTGCTCAAACAAGTAAAACAAACTTTACTGAACCAGGCTTCTCCCAGAAGGACTTAAGGAACTGTCCCGTCCCGCCCTGAACTACCCACAGTGAATACGCCTGGGTGGACACGTGGCCAAAACTATTTTTAAAAACATATATAAACGCATTCTACGGACATCTCCAGGAATGCAGGGATCATGCTATCCCAAACAAAACCAAGACCCAATCATCCAAAGGCAGGCATCCAGTCTGGTGGACCCCTGCCATAAATAAACTGTACAACAGAAGGAGGAAGCTACTACATGATAGAGCAAAATCCCTAATAGGGAAGGCATTTCTGATCAGTACTAGCAAAAAATTAAGATCCTTCATAAAATCCTCCAAGGCCAGCTTCGAGAGAAAAATTGCACAGGACACCAAAGACAATCATAAGGCTTTTTTCAGTTATGTTAGAAACCTGGGATGCAACTCCCAGACTTGTTCTGAGTTGATTCAAAACGACAAAAAATACACTGAACCCACAGACATTGCCAATATCCTGGCAGACAGGTTCAGTGCAAACTTCTCCACCCCCTCCCCCCCAAAAGAGCAAGTATCTATCCCGGCAGAGGGCTGCCTCCCAAACATCTCTGATGCTCAGGTGAAGGCTGCCCTCTCCAAAGCAAAAAAGACTGCTTCCATGGGACCAGATGGCGTCCCAGGTTGCGTCCATCATGAACTCCAAGAGGAACTAATCCCTCAAGTAAAACAGCTTTACAATCTCAGCCTCACAACAGGATATGTGCCTACAGAATGGCATACAGCAACAGTGGTCCCACTCCACAAAGGTGGAGCCTCTACGGACCCTGGAAACTATCGCCCCATAAGCCTGACTAGCTTAGTCTGCAAGGCTATAGAGAGGATCATCATGGAGCTCATAAACAAAGACATTGGGGACCTACAGACACTAGATCGTACCCAGTTCAGCTTTTTCAAGGGCAGATCCTGCCTTTTGAACCTGGTTGACTTCTTTGAAACAGTCACCAAAGCCATAGATGAAGGGAAGGTAGTCCACACAGCCTCTCTGGACCTTGCAAAGGCATTTGACACAATACCCCACTCGGACATTATAGATAAGCTATCCAGCTTAAATATAAACCCCTATGTCACAAGATGGGTCACAAGATGGCTCAAAGACAGAACCCACAGAGTGAGAGTTGCTGGAGCCATGTCAGACTCGAAACTGGTCACAAGTGGCATCCCACAGGGTTCTGTCCTGGGACCACTCTTGTTAGGTATATACTTTTCCGAGGTACAGGCAAACGTGGGAGGACTATGACTCACCAAGTTCGCAGACGACTGCAAACTGGGCGCCATAATCAACTTTCCAGCTGACACAAACATCCTTCAAAAAGGTCTCACAGAGACAGATAACTGGTGCCAGTGACAAGGTTTAAAGCTAAATGCCAAAAAATGTATAGTCATACCCTTTGGCCAAAACAATGTGCCCACAAATTACCACATAGGCAGAAACCCATTATGTACAGAGAAAGTGATAAGGGACCTGGAGACCCAAGTTGATAGCAATCTCTCCTTTGAAAACCACATAGCCAAAGTGGTTAGAAAGACCTTCTACATAGCCCACCTCATCACGAAGGGTTTCACATCTAGATCAAGAGAGGTAATCGTGCCCCTTTATTCATCCATCATCAGGCCCATCATAAAATACAATGCCCCTTTTGGGATGTACCTTACCCGACACCTGCAGCAATTAGAAAGACCCCAAAAGTATCTCACAAAGAGGATCAAGGGTCACAAACAGATGCCATATGATGCTCGGTTAAAAAAACTCCAGCTCTACTCAGTTGCATACCGCCTACTTCGAGGCGATCTATGCCTGACATACAAAGCTATGTCAAATCCAGAATTAATGGACATGCTCCACCTCAGTAAATCTAAATCCCTTAGAGCCACACGCTCGAGGGACTTGAACCTCAGCACAGAAATAAATAGAACATGCTGGAGGGAGAGGTTCAAAACCCAGAGGCTCCCTTCGCTCTGGAATAGAATTCCAGTTCATGTGAGGCAGAGGACCTCACTGAATCTCTTCAAGAAGAATCTCGATAGGTGGATGGGGGATGGTAGGTTTGTCCGAGGGATTACTCTCGTGTCACTATTAGACAGAGGCACAGTAAACTAAACCTTAAAAAGGGCACAGTATACTCAAATCAAGGGGTGGCGTAAGCCATACAGAATTGGGCTAGGCTTATAATTGCCCCAATGCAGATAGCCTTGTATGAACCTAAGAACCTATGAACCTATGAACAGTTCAACCTGTCGCTCAACCAAGTAAAACAAACTGTACTGAACCAGGCTTCTCCAAGAAGGACTTAAGGAACTGTCCCATCCCGCCCTGAACTACCCACAGTGAATACGCCTGGGGGGACACGTGGCCAAAACTATTTTTAACACCAGTTCACCAAGTAAAACAAACTGTACTGAACCAGGCTTCTCCCAGAAGGACTTAAGGAATGGCCCTGTCCCGCCCTGAACTACCCACAGTGAATACTCCTGGGTGGATACGTGGCCAAAACTATTTTTAACCCCAGTTCAACCTGTCGCTTAACCAAGTAAAACAAACTGTACTGAACCAGGCTTCTCCCAGAAGGACTTAAGGAACTGTCCCGTCCTGCCCTGAACTACCCACAGTGAAGACGCCTGGGTGGACACGTGGCCAAAACTATTTTTAACACCAGATCAACATGTTGCTCAACCAAGTAAAACAAACTGTACTGAACCAGGCTTCATCCAGAAGGACTTAAGGAACTGTCCCGTCCCACCCTGAACTACCCACAGTGAATACGACTGGGTGGACACGTGGCCAAAACTATTTTTAACAACAATTCAACCTGTCGCTCAACCAAGTAAAACAAACTGTACTGAACCAGGCTTCTCCCAGAAGGACTTAAGGAGCTGTCCTGTCCCGCCCTGAACTACCCACAGTGAATACTCCTGGGTGGACACGTGGCCAAAACTATTTTTAACACCAGTTCAACCTGTCACTCAACCAAGTAAAACAAACTGTACTGAACCAGGCTTCTCCCAGGAGGACTTAAGGAACTGTCCCGTCCCGCCCTGAACTACCCACAGTGAATACGCCTGGGTGGACACGTGGCCAAAACTATTTTTAACGACAGTTCAACCTGTCGCTCAACCAAGTAAAACAAACTGTACTGAACCAGGCTTCTCCCAGAAGGACTTAAGGAACTGTCCCATCCCGCCCTGAACTACTCACAGTGAATACGCTTGGGTGGACACGTGGAAAAAACTATTTTTAACACCAGTTCAACCTGTCGCTCAACCAAGTAAAACAAAATGTACTGAACCAGGCTTCTCCCAGAAGGACTTAAGGTACTGTCCCATCCCGCCCTGAACTAGTCACAGTAAATACGCCTGGGTGGACACGTGGCCAAAACTATTTTTAACACCAGTTCAACCTGTCACTCAACCAAGTAAAACAAAATGTACTGAACCAGGCTTCTCCCAGAAGGACTTTAGGAACTGTCCCATCCCACCCTGAACTACCCACAGTGAATACACCTGGGTGGACATGTGGCCAAAAATATTTTTAACACCAGTTCAACCTGTTGCTCAACCAAGTAAAACAAACTGTACTGAACCAGGCTTCTCCCAGAAGGACTTAAGGAACTGTCCCGTCCTGCCCTGAACTACCCACAGTGAATACGCCTGGGTGGACACGTGGCCAAAACTATTTTAAACAACATAAATAAACGCATTCTACGGACATCTCCAG
Source organism: Protopterus annectens (assembly GCF_019279795.1). Lineage (NCBI taxonomy): Eukaryota > Metazoa > Chordata > Ceratodontiformes > Protopteridae > Protopterus > Protopterus annectens. The sequence continues at coordinate 618,438,178 of NC_056729.1, read as the reverse complement.
GAATGCATGGATCATGCTATCCCAAACAAAACCAAGACCCAATCATCCAAAGGCAGGCGTCCAGTCTGGTGGACCCCTGCCATAAATAAATTGTACAACAGAAGGAGGAAGCTACTACATGATAGAGCAAAATCCCTAATAGGGAAGGCATCTCTGATCAGTACTAGCAAAAAAATACGATCCCTCATAAAATCCTCCAAGGCCAGCTTCGAGAGAAAAATTGCACAGGACACCAAAGACAATCATAAGGCTTTTTTCAGTTATGTTAGAAACCTGGGATGCAACTCCCAGACTTGTTCTGAGTTGATTCAAAATGACAAAAATACACTGAACCCACAAACATTGCCAATATCCTGGCAGACAGGTTCAATGCAAACTTCTCCACCCCCCCCCCCCCAAAAGAGCAAGTATCTATCCCGGCAGAGGGCTGCCTCCCAAACATCTCTGATGCTCAGGTGAAGGCTGCCCTCCCCTAAGCAAAAAACACTGCTTCCATGGGACCAGATGGCATCCCAGAGTGCATCCTACATGAACTCCAAGAGGAACTAATCCCTCAAATAAAACAGCTATACAATCTCAGCCTCACAACAGGATATGTGCCCACAGAATGTCGTACAGCAACAGTAGTCCCATTCCAGAAAGGTGGAGCCTCTACGGACCCTGGAAACTATCGCCTCATAAGCCTGACTAGCTTAGTCTGCAAGGCTATAGAGAGGATCATCATGGAGCTCATAAACAAAGACATTGGGGACCTACAGACTCTAGATCCTACCCAGTTCAGCTTTGTCAAGGGCAGATCCTGCCTTTTGAACCTGGTTGACTTCTTTGAAACAGATACCAAAGCCATAGATGAAGGGAAGGTAGTCCACACAGCCTATCTGGACCTTGCAAAGGCATTTGACACAATACCCCACTCGGACATCATAGATAAGCTATCCAGCTTAAATATGAACCCCTATGTCACAAGATGGGTCACAAACTGGCTCAAAGACAGAACCCACAGAGTGAGAGTTGCTGGAGCCATGTCAGACTCGAAACTGGTCACAAGAGGCATCCCACAGGGTTCTGTCCTGGGACCACTCTTGTTCAGTATATACTTTTCCAAGGTACAGGCAAACGTGGGAGGACTATGACTCACCAAGTTCACAGACGACTGCAAACTGGGCGCCATAATCAACTCTCCAGCTGACACAAACATCCTTCAAAAAGGTCTCACAGAGACAGATAACTGGTGCCAGCGACATGGTTTAAAGCTAAATGCCAAAAAATGAATAGTCATATCCTTTGGCAAAAACAATGTGCCCACAAATTACCACATAGGCGGAAACCCATTAAGTACAGAGAAAGTTGTAAGGGACCTGGGGACCCAATTTGATAGCAATCTCTCCTTTGAAAACCACATTGCCAAAGTGGTTAGAAAGACCTTCTACATAGCCCACCTCATCACAAAGGGTTTTACATCTAGATCAAGAGAGGTAATCGTGCCCCTTTATTCATCCCTCATCAGGCCCATCATAGAATACAATGCCCTTTTGGGATGTACCTTACCCGACACCTGCAGCAATTAGAAAGACTCCAAAAGTATCTCACCAAGGGGAACAAGGGTCTCAAACAGATGCCATATGCTGCTTGGTTAAAAAAACTCCAGCTCTACTCAGTTGTATACTGCCTACTTCGAGGCGATCTATGCCTGACATACAAAGCTATGTCAAATCCAGAATTAATGGACATGCTCCATCTCAGTAAATCTAAATCCCTTAGAGCCAAACGCTAAAGGGACTTGAACCTCAGCACAGAAATAAATAGAACTTGCTGGAGGGACAGGTTCAAAACCCAGAGGCTCCCTTCGCTCTGGAATAGAATTCCTGTTCATGTGAGGCAGAGCACCTCACTGAATCTCTTCAAGAAGAATCTCGACAGGTGGATGGGGGATCATAGGTTTGTCCCAGGGATTACTCCCGTGTCACTATTAGACAGAGGCACAGTAAACTAAACCTTAAAAAGGGCACAGTATACTCAAATCAAGGGGTGGCGTAAGCCATAAAGAATTGGGCTAGGCTTATAATTGCCCCAGGGCAGATAGCCTAGTATGAACCTATGAACCTATGAACAGTTCAACCTGTCGCTCAACCAAGTAAAACAAACTGTACTGAACCAGGCTTCTCCCTGAAGGACTTAAGGAACTGTCCCGTCCCGCCCTGAACTACCAACAGTGAATACGCCTGGGGGGACACGTGGCCAAAACTATTTTTAACACCAAATCAACCTGTCGCTCAACCAAGTTAAACAAACTGTGCTGAAACAGGCTTCTCCCAGAAGGACTTAAAGAACTGTCCCATCCCGCCCTGAACTACCCACAGTGAATACGCCTGGGTGAACACGTGGCCAAAACTATTTTTAACACCAGTTCAACCTGTCGCTCAACCAAGTAAAACAAACTGTACTGAAACAGGCTTCTCCCAGAAGGACTTAAGGAATTGCCCCATCCCGCCCTGAACTACCCACAGTGAATACGCCTGGTGGACACATGGCCAAAACTATTTTAAACACCAGTTCAACTTGTCACTCATCCAAGTAAAACAAACTGTACTGAACCAGGCTTCTCCCAGAAGGACTTAAGGAACTGCATCGTCCCGCCCTGAACTACCCACAGTGAATACGCCTGGGTAGACACGTGGCCAAAACTATTTTTAACACCAGTTCAACCTGTCGCTCAACCAAGTAAAACAAACTGTACTGAACCAGGCTTTTCCCAGAAGGACTTAAGGAACTGTCCCATCCCACCCTGAACTACCAACAGTGAATACGCCTGTGTGGACACGTGGCCAAAACTATTTTTAACAACATATATAAACGCATTCTACGGACATCTCCAGGAATACATGGATCATGCTATCCCAAACAAAACCAAGACCCAATCATCCAAAGGCAGGCGTCCAGTCTGGTGGACCCCTGCCATAAATAAACTGTACAACAGAAGGAGGAAGCTACTACATGATAGAGCAAAATCCCTAATAGGGAAGGCATCTCTGATCAGTACAAGCAAAAAATTAAGATCCCTCATAAAATCCTCCAAGGCCAGCTTCGAGAGAAAAATTGCACAGGACACCAAAGACAATCATAAGGCTTTTTTCAGTTATGTTAGAAACCTGGGATGCAACTCCCAGACTTGTTCTGAGTTGATTCAAAACGACAAAAAATACACTGAACCCACAGACATTGCCAATATCCTGGCAGACAGGTTCAGTGCAAACTTCTCCACCCCCTCCCCACCAAAAGAGCAAGTATCTATCCCGGCAGAGGGCTGCCTCCCAAACATCTCTGATGCTCAGGTGAAGGCTGCCCTCTCCAAAGCAAAAAAGACTGCTTCCTTGGGACCAGATGGCATCCCAGGTTGCGTCCTACATGAACTCCAAGAGGAACTAATCCCTCAAATAAAACAGCTGTACACTCTCAGCCTCACAATAGGATATGTGCCTACAGAATGGCGTACAGCAACAGTGGTCCCACTCCACAAAGGTGGAGCCTCTACGGACCCTGGAAACTATCGCCCCATAAGCCTGACTAGCTTAGTCTGCAAGGCTATAGAGAGGATCATCAGGAAGCTCATCAACAAAGACATTGGGGACCTACAGACACTAGATCCTACCCAGTTCAGCTTTGTCAAGGGCAGATCCTGCCTTTTGGACCTGGTTGAGTTCTTTGAAACAGTCACCAAAGCCATAGATGAAGGGAAGGTAGTCCACACAGCCTATATGGACCTTGCAAAGGCATTTGACACAATACCCCACTCGGACATCATATATAAGCTATCCAGCTTAAATATAAACCCCTATGTCACAAGATGGGTCACAAGCTGGCTCAAAGACAGAATCCACAGAGTGAGAGTTGCTGGAGCCATGTCAGACTCGAAACTGGTCACAAGTGGCATCCCACAGGGTTCTGTCCTGGGACCACTCTTGTTAGGTATATACTTTTCCGAGGTACAGGCAAACGTGGGAGGACTATGGCTCACCAAGTTCGCAGACGACTGCAAACTGGGCGCCATATTCAACTTTCCAGCTGAAACAAACATCCTTCAAAAAGGTCTCACAGAGACAGATAACTGGTGCCAGTGACATGGTTTAAAGCTAAATGCCAAAAAATGTATAGTCATACCTATTGGCCAAAACAATGTGCCCACAAATTACCACATAGGCGGAAACCCATTATGTACAGAGAAAGTGATAAGGGACCTGGGGACCCAAGTTGATAGCAATCTCTCCTTTGAAAACCACATTGCCAAAGTGGTTAGAAAGACCTTCTACATAGCCCACCTCATCACAAAGGGTTTCACATCTAGATCAAGAGAGGTAATCGTGCCCCTTTATTCATCCATCATCAGGCCCATCATAGAATACAATGCCCCTTTTGGGATGTACCTTACCCAACACCTGCAGCAATTAGAAAGACCCCAAAAGTATCTCACCAAGAGGATCAAGGGTCTCAAACAGATGCCATATGCTGCTAGGTTAAAAAAACTCCATCTCTACTCAGTTGCATACCGCCTACTTCGAGGCGATCTATACCTGACATACAAAGCTATGTCAAATCCAGAATTAATGGACATGCTCCACCTCAGTAAATCTAAATCCCTTAGAGCCACACACTCGAGGGACTTGAACCTCAGCACAGAAATAAATATAACTTGCTGGAGGGACAGGTTCAAAACCCAAAGGCTCCCTTCACTCTGGAATAGAATTCCAGTTCATGTGAGGCAGAGCACCTCACTGAATCTCTTCAAGAAGAATCTTGATAGGTGGATGGGGGATCATAGGTTTGTCCCAGGGATTACTCTCGTGTCACTATTAGACAGAGGCACAGTAAACTAAACCTTAAAAAGGGCACAGTATACTCAAATCAAGGGGTGGTGTAAGCCATACAGAATCGGGCTAGGCTTATAATTGCCCCAGGGCTGATAGCCTAGTATGAACCTATGAACCTATGAACGTATGAACAGTTCAACCTGTCGCTCAACCAAGTAACACAAACTGTACTGAACCAGGCTTCTCCAAGAAGGATTTAAGGAACTGTCCCATCCCGCCCTGAACTACCCACAGTGAATACGCCTGGGTGGACACGTGGCCAAAACTATTTTTAACACCAGTTCAACCTGTTGCTCAACCAAGTAAAACAAACTGTACTGAACCAGGCTTCTCCCAGAAGGACTTAAGGAACTGCCCCATCCCGCTCTGAACTACCCACAGTGAATACGCCTGGGTGGACACGTGGCCAAAACTATTTTTAACACCAGTTCACCAAGTAAAACAAACTGTACTGAACCAGGCTTCTCCCAGAAGGACTTAAGGACTGGCCCCGTCCCGCCCTGAACTACCTACAGTGAATACGCCTGGGTGGACACGTGGCCAAAACTATTTTTAACCCCTGTTCAACCTGTCGCTCAACCAAGTAAAACAAACTGTACTGAACCAGGCTTCTCCCAGAAGGACTTAAGGAGCTGTCCTGTCCCGCCCTGAACTACCCACAGTGAATACGCCTGGATGGACACGTGGCCAAAACTATTTTTAACACCAGTTCAACCTGTCGCTCAACCAAGTAAAACAAACTGTACTGAACCAGGCTTCTCCCAGAAGGACTTAAGGAACTGTCCCGTCCTGTCCTGAACTACCCACAGTGAATACGCCTGGGTGGACACGTGGCCAAAACTATTTTTAACACCAGTTCAACCTGTTGCTCAACCAAGTAAAACAAACTATACTTAACCAGGCTTCTCCCAGAAGGACTTAAGGAACTGTCCCATCCCGCACTGAACTACCCACATTGAATACGCCTGGGTGGACACGTTGCCAAAACTATTTTTAACAACAGTTTAACCTGTCGCTCAACCAAGTAAAACAAACTGTACTGAACCAGGCTTCTCCCAGAAGGACTTAAGGAACTGTACCATCCTGCCCTGAACTACTCACAGTGAATACGCCTGGGTGGACACGTGGAAAAAACTATTTTTAACACCAGTTCAACCTGTCGCTCAACCAAGTAAAACAAAATGTACTGAACCAGGCTTCTCCCAGAAGGACTTAAGGAACTGTCGCTTCCCGCCCTGAACTACTCACAGTGAATACGCCTGGGTGGACACGTGGCCAAAACTATTTTTAACACCAGTTCAACCTGTCGCTCAATCAAGTAAAACAAAATGTACTGAACCAGGCTTCTCCCAGAAGGACTTAAGGAACTGTCCCATCCCACCCTGAACTACCCACAGTGAATACACCTGGGTGGATATGTGGCCAAAACTATTTTTAACACCAGTTCAACCTGTTGCTCAACCAAGTAAAACAAACTGTACTGAACCAGGCTTCTCCCAGAAGGACTTAAGGAACTGTCCCGTCCCGCCCACAGTGAATACTCCTGGGTGGACACGTGGCCAAAACTATTTTTAACAACATATATAAACGCATTCTACGGACATCTCCAGGAATGCATGGATCATGCTATCCCAAACAAAACCAAGACCCAATCATCCAAAGGCAGGCGTCCAGTCTGGTGGACCCCTGCCATAAATAAACTGTACAACAGAAGGAGGAAGCTACTACATGATAGAGCAAAATCCCTAATAAGGAAGGCATCTCTGATCAGTACTAGCAAAAAATTAAGATCCCTCATAAAATCCTCCAAGGCCAGCTTCGAGAGAAAAATTGCACAGGACACCAAAGACAATCATAAGGCTTTTTTCAGTTATGTTAGAAACCTGGGGTGCAACTCCCAGACTTGTTCTGAGTTGATTCAAAACTACAAAAAATACACTGAACCCACAGACATTGCCAATATCCTGGCAGACAGGTTCAGTGCAAACTTCTCCACCCCCACCCCCAAAAGAGCAAGTATCTATCCCAGCAGAGGGCTGCCTCCCAAACATCTCTGATGCTCAGGTAAAGGCTGCTCTCCCCAAAGCAAAAAACACTGCTTCCATGGGACCACATGGCGTCCCAGGTTGCGTCCTACATGAATTCCAAAAGGAACTAATCCCTCAAATAAAACAGCTATACAATCTCAGCTTCACAACAGGATATGTGCCCACAGAATGTCGTACAGCAACAGTGGTCCCAATCCAGAAAGGTGGAGCCTCTACGGACCCTGGAAACTATCGCCTCATAAGCCTGACTAGCTTAGTCTGCAAGGCTATAGAGAGGATCATCATGGAGCTCATAAACAAAGACATTGGGGACCTACAGACACTAGATCCTACCCAGTTCAGCTTTGTCAAGGGCAGATACTGCCTTTTGAACCTGGTTGACTTCTTTGAAACAGATACCAAAGCCATAGATGAAGGGAAGGTAGTCCACACAGCCTATCTGGACCTTACAAAGGCATTTGACACAATACCCCACTCGGACATCATAGATAAGCTATCCAGCTTAAATATAAACCCCTATGTCACAAGATGGGTCACAAACTGGCTCAAAGACAGAACCCACAGAGTGAGAGTTGCTGGAGCCATGTCGGACTCGAAAATGGTCACAAGTGGCATCCCACAGGGTTCTGTCCTGAGACCACTCTTGTTCGGTATATACTTTTCCAAGGTACAGGCAAACATGGGAGGACTATGGCTCACCACGTTCGCAGATGACTGCAAACAGGGCGCCATAATCAACTCTCCAGCTGACACAAACATCCTTCAAAAAGGTCTCACAGAGACAGATAACTGGTGCCAGCAACATGGTTTAAAGCTAAATGCCAAAAAATGTATAGTCATATCCTTTGGCAAAAACAATGTGCCCACAAATTACCACATAGGCGGAAAACCATTAAGTACAGAGAAAGTTATAAGGGACCAGGGGACCCAATTTGATAGCAATCTCTCCTTTGAAAACCACATTGCCAAAGTGGTTAGAAAGACCTTCTACATAGCCCACCTCATCACGAAGGGTTTCACATCTAGATCAAGAGAGGTAATCGTGCCCCTTCATTCATCAATCATCAGGCCCATCATAGAATACAATGCCCCTTTTGGGATGTACTGTACCCGACACCTGCAGCAGTTAGAAAGACCCCAAAAGTATCTCAACAAGAGGATCAAGGGTCTCAAACAGATGCCATATGCTGCTCGGTTAAAAAAACTCCAGCTCTACTCAGTTGCATACCGCCTACTTTGAGGCGATCTATGCCTGACATACAAAGCTATGTCAAATCCAGAATTAATGGACATGCTCCACCTCAGTAAATCTAAATCCCTTAGAGCCACACGCTCAAGGGACTTGAACCTCAGCACAGAAATAAATAGAACTTGCTGGAGGGACAGGTTCAAAACCCAGAGGCTCCCTTCGCTCTGGAATAGAATTCCAGTTCATGTGTGGCAGAGCACCTCATTGAATCTCTTCAAGAAGAATCTCAATAGGTGTATGGGGGATCCTAGGTTTGTCCCAGGGATTACTCTCGTGTCACTATTAGACAGAGGCACAGTAAACTAAACCTTAAAAAGGGCACAGTATACTCAAATCAAGGGGTTGCGTAAGCCATACAGAATCGGGCTAGGCTTATAATTGCTCCAGGGCAGATAGCCTAGTATGAACCTATGAACAGTTCAACCTGTCGCTCAACCAAGTAAAACAAACTGTACTGAACCAGGCTTCTCCAAGAAGGACTTAAGGAACTGTCCCGTCCCGCCCTGAACTACCCACAGTGAATACGCCTGGGTGGACACGTGGCCAAATCTATTTTTAACACCAGTTCAACCTGTCGCTCAACCAAGTAAAACAAACTGTACTGAACCAGGCTTCTCCCAGAAGGACTTAAGGAACTGCCCCATCCCGCCCTGAACTACCCACAGTGAATACGCCTGGGTGGACACGTGGCCAAAACTATTTTTAACACCAGTTCACCAAGTAAAACAAACTGTACTGAACCAGGCTTCTCCCAGTAGGACTTAAGGAATGGCCCCGTCCCGCCCTGAACTACCCACAGTGAATACGCCTGGGTGGACACGTGGCCAAAAGTATTTTTATCCCCATTTCAACCTGTCGCTCAACCAAGTAAAACAAACTGTACTGAACCAGGCTTCTCCCAGAAGGACTTAAGGAACTGTCCCGTCCTGCCCTGAACTACCCACAGTGAATACGCCTGGGTGGACACGTGGCCAAAACTATTTTTAACACCAGTTCAACATGTTGCTCAACCAAGTAAAACAAACTGTACTGAACCAGGCTTCATCCAGAAGGACTTAAGGAACTGTCCCGTCCCGCCCTGAACTACCCACAGTGAATACGCCTGGGTGGACACGTGGCCAAAACTGTTTTTAACAACAGTTCAACCTGTCGCTCAACCAAGTAAAACAAACTGTACTGAACCAGGCTTCTCCCAGAAGGACTTAAGGAGCTGTCCTGTCCCACCCTGAGCTACCCACAGTGAATATGCCTGGGTGGACACATGGCCAAAACTATTTTTAACACCAGTTCAACCTGTCGCTCAACCAAGTAAAACAAACTGTACTGAACCAGGCTTCTCCCAGAAGGACTTAAGGAACTGTCCCGTCCTGCCCTGAACTACCCACAGTGAATATGCCTGGGTGGACACGTGGCCAAAACTATTTTTAACACCAGTTCATCCTGTCGCTCAACCAAGTAAAACAAACTGTACTGAGCCAGGCTTCTCCCAGAAGGACTTAAGGAACTGTCCCGTGTCGCCCTGAACTACCCACAGTGAATACACCTGGGTGGACACGTGGCCAAAACTAATTTTAACACCAGTTCAACCTGTTGCTCAACCAAGTAAAACAAATTGTACTGAACCAGGCTTCTCCCAGAAGGACTTAAGGAACTGTCCCGTCCCGCCCTGAACTACCCACAGTGAATACGCCTGTGTTGACACATGGCCAAACCTATTGTTATCATCAGTTCAACCTGTCGCTCAACCAAGTAAAACAAACTGTACTGAACCAGGCTTCTACCAGAAGGACTTAAGGAACTGTCCCGTCCCGCCCTGAACTACCCACAGAGAATACGCCTTGGTGGACACGTGGCCAAAACTATTTTTAACACCAGTTCAACCTGTCACTCAACCAAGTAAAACAAACTGTACTGAACCAGGCTTCTCCCAGAAGGACTTAAGGAAACTTTGCCCGTAACAGCGATATCTGAAATGCCCCATATCTACGATCAATTACAAAACAGTTGTTTTTGGCTTATTATACATTGTATAGTACACATTAACAGTTGTGTAGGGCTATTGTCTCTTTCATGACCTCAATCCGTTGTTGTAAATACCGTAGTGCATCCGAGTTCATTTGTACTGTAAACCCCAACGTCCATAGACGTAATTTAGTAAGGAATGCTTTTCCTCTCTAAATGCTTATGTTATAATTGATAGCATTATAATTGATAGCGTACATGGTATTACGACATTGTCCTTTGTATTTTTGTATGGCTATTTTCAAAATTGAGTGTTTCAGCAATATTTAACTTGATACAAAGGTTTAATGCTAATGCTCTTTACAAAAATGTGTTCTATTTTGATTCGTCTATCACTACAATGTTAAACACTTTAGAACAGATTTAATCATACTCTGCACTTGCTAGCTCTCGCATGTGCTTACAAAGAAGCGTTGTAATGTACATTTTAACGCGTACAGAATACCAGTAGCCTGGTAATAGATATTTTGTACTTTTTACATTCCTAGCATTCTCTCTACTGAGTGTTAGGCACATTGTATTCTAGGTTCTGGGCGCTTTGCACAGTGCATTGCAAGGCATAATAATTGAATTCTTCCCAAGACTTTTTTAATTCATATTAGTAGAAATTAGAGTCGTTTGCTATTTTAATAACTTAGCTGCTCCTATTTCCACTATAACTCATTATAGGCATTAACTTTTGGCAAGGGGTTTCTTACCAACGTTAGTGAAAAGGGCCACCTAGAAGTGAGAATATAGCTTTGTGACCTACTTAATTACTAAGTAAACAGGCTGTGTGGCACTGCTCTACAATCGACCGCAATTGAAAGCCCATACTTTAGTGTCCAGTATCTTAGTCTTGTAGGAGTTTATATTCCACATGCATATTAGCGACTTTGCTTTAAATTCTGCCTACATTTAGTATTTGTATAATGCATACTATACCTCTCCCTTGCTAATGTATTTTGTAGTTAACTGAAAGGAAGCTCATATTTGTCTTGTTTTTCTCAGAAGTTGCTGTGTTGATATAAACTATTGGCTTATAGGTTTTATCTTCAACTCATTTGATACTTTGAATTTTGTTATTGTTTGTTTGCAATATATGCTTGATGTCTGTAAACTATGACTATTTGAGTTAATGTGCTTCTATATTGCTAAACTACAATTCCTCTCTCAACTTTTTCTCCTGTTCTTCAGCTGTCCCATCCCACCCTGACCTACCCACAGTGAATACGCCTGGGTGGACGCGTGGCCAAAACTATTTTTAACATCAGTTCAACCTGTCGCTCAACCAAGTAAAACAAGCTGTACTGAACCAGGCTTCTCCCAGAAGGACTTAAGGAACTATGTGCATCTGCTGGTAAACCTTGAATTTTATTGCTTTTAGGCCCTGCTAGGTGTTCAGTATGCTCCCTTGCCCAATAAGCCAGCAGCCCAACTCTTTTCTTATTGTATCTCTGCACTCCCCCCTCATCCAGTTCCCTGATTTATAGTAGCCCCTGTCTTCCCCCAACTCATCTAGTCCAGGGACTGCCCAGGTGGGTTACAAGTGCATTTCAGCATTTGTCCACTAGAGGGCACTCTCTTACCACTATCCTGACTTCAATTATCTCACCACTGGTTCTCTCTTCAAGCTATAACTTTTCCTGCTCTATTTTGTCTCACATATTTTTACCCACTCTATCCTATTAACTATATGTTCTCCGTACTCACCCTTCTGCAACTCCACACTTTACTGATTGGTTCTTGATCTTCTCCTGCTCTCCTTGGTGCTCACTCCACTCCCCTACCCTACCCCCAAATTTCACCTGCCCCAGCACCTCTTCCTTTATTCTCCCATAACCACACCCACTGCCTTCCCAAACCTTATCAGTCTCCACTTCACTAGTAACACCCATTCCCTTTTCCCGCTCAAATTATTCAACCCTCCTCACCTATTGGATCCCATCTATCCAATTAGGTCTCATCATCCTCTCCACAACCACTCCCTACAATATCCACACTAATCCCTCACTTAACTCTTCACCCCTCCCCCTCCATTAGGAACATACTAGCTACTCTAGATATATCCTCTCTTGTGATCACTAACACTATACAAAAAAGTAACCCTAAGAAGCGTATTCCATCATGCTGTCTAAACACTCACAAATCTCCTATCTAATATTTCTACTTCTCAACCCATCCTATCTTTTCTACCTCACCCAGCCCCACACTCCATATCTTACCTACTCTCTTCCACATTCTTGCACCCCAATCTCCCACTACCTTTATCCTATAACAAACATCCTACTTTTTCCATACAAACTTATCACCATACATAAACCTTCAACCCCACTGATAACTAGCAAACCCTTAAAAATTTCACCCGAATCCAACTTACATTCCAAACTGTGCTATTACCTCTCTAACCCAATCTCAAATCTGATCTGCAGTCTACTATCAGGTGACATCCATCCCAACCCTGGCCCACCCAACTCATCCACTACAGACAAGTCCATATTACTTACTTCTTTAAATTCCCAAAGTGTAGTTAATAAAATCCCAAACCTCCATGCCTGGCTAATTCATAACAAACCTGACATCCTATCCATCTCAGAAACATGGCTAAAACCCCATATAAAAGACTCTGAAATCATACCACCAAATTACTCTATCATTAGAAAAGATAGATCCCACAAAAAAGGGAGAGGAGTAGCTCTCCTATACTCATCCTCCTTATTAATAACTCCTTATAATAAGCCTACTCCACTTTTTAATAATGCCGAACTACTCCTAGCAATACTTCAAATTAACAAACACAAGAACATATGTATAGAGTCCCTCTATATCCCCCCAGGGGATAATATTTCTACACTTGAACACATCTTCTCCTGGCTCTCCACAAACATCAGTAACAAAACAATAATCTTAGGAGATGTGAATATTAACTGGGCTTCCATTCAATCTCCTACAAACCCACTTAACATCAACCTCTACAATTTTTCACAACTAATAAATTCTATAACACACCCCTCTAAAAACCTCTCCAGTGGCAGTATTTTGGACTGGATTCTAGTCTCACATCCTCAATACTTCTCTGACAGTGGTACTCTTTCTGATCCTCTTAGCGACCATCTTCCCATCTTTACATATCGACTCCGTTTATCCTTACATCGTTCCCATAACTATATTACCATTCGTAATGAAAAATACTTTAACGCAACATCCTTCACTAACACTCTAAAAGCTATAAACTGGAACTGTCTAAAAACATTACCTCTCGACAACGCAGTTGCTCACTTCAACACCTCATTCTTAAAAGTTCTAGACTACCATGCTTCCATAAGGACAAAGAGAATAAAAACTAAAACAGCCGCTTGGCTTACTAAAAACACACTAGCTACTATGCGGCACAGAGATAAAGCCTGGACTCATTACCTAAAAAACAGGTCTCCCCTCACCCTTCATGAATACAAAATACTTCGAAATAAAGTAAAAAAGCTCATCATTTCCAACTGACAAAACTATTTCTCTATTCTACAAAACAATAACAAAACAAACCCCCAGAAATTCTGGAAAGGTACCTCCACTCTCCTTAACCCCGGCAAACTAGACACCCCTTCCCCTGACCCTAATGCTCCTGACTCTGACTTAGCCACCCAATTTAACTCTTTTTTCATTGACTCTATTTCTAAACTTACTTCATCTTTCTCTTATACCACCACTCTCTCCACATCACCTCCTTCCTCCTCTATCACCACTCTTCCCTGTACTTCCACTACTCCTTCACTCTCCTCCACTAACTCCCTATCCTTCACCCCTTCTCCACCTCTCACTCCTCCCTCTCCATCATCACCCACAAATACCCCCCTTCCCAGTGTCCTCTCTTTTCATTAAAACCTATACCCACTTCTACTATAAAAAAACTCCTCCATAAATTGAAGCCATGCTCCAGTGCTCCTGATAATATCCCTGCTTATTTTCTTAGCCTAGCTGCTGAAGCAGTCGCCTACCCCATTAGCATTTTAATTAACCATTCAATCCAGGAAAGCATAGTACCCAAAATTTGGAAAAAGGCCTTCATTATACCATTACATAAAGGAGGCAACAATAATAATGTTACCAACTTCTGTCCCATTGCTATCCTGTCTCCCATCTCTAAACTCTTAGAAAAATGCATACAATTACAACTCCTTCCACACCTCTTAGATAATCAGCTACTAACACCCACACAACATAGATTCAGGCCAAATCACAGTACTATGACTGCCCTCCTCTCCTTCCTTGAAACTATTAATAAAGCCCGGGACTCTGGCCTTATTGTTTACACCCTACTACTTGACCTTTCTAAAGCCTTCAATACTATCTCACATAGCCTGCTTTTAACTAAACTCTCTAAACTTAACCTATCCCCTCCTTCCTTGAACTGGTTCTCCAGCTACTTATCTAACTGATATCAAGCAGTAAAATGGAAAAAGGCCACCTCCTCATTTCTTAATACCCCAACCGGAGTTCCCCAAGGTTCCATATTAGGTCCTCTTCTTTTTAATATATTTATAAATGATTTCCTGAACTCTATTCCTTTCTCAAATATCATTCAATATGCAGATGATTCAACTATCATCTGCTCTGCCATATCAACCCCTACACTCCTAAAACTTCTTTTTCAACCACTGAGCTATGGATGAAAAGAAACCACCTTGCTTTAAATGCCTCTAAAACCAAACTAATGGTATTTACTCCCTCTAAAGCTACCTCATTCAACTTAAACTCTTTCACTATTACTAGCCAAAACAATATATCTCTGGAACTGGTATCAGAGACCAAATTACTTGGGGTCCAAATCAATAACCAGCTTAAATTCCACTCCCACTTACAACTAAATATAAAAAAAAAAACATCAAAAACTAGGCATGCTCTACTGACAAAATCATTACCTTACACCTGCCACTAAAGTAACTCTCTTTACTTCCTTTCTTATCCCCTCCCTTTTCTATGGAACGCCTCTTCTCACTAACCTACAATCCTCTCTAAAAACACAACTTTTCTCCTGCTACAACAAAATTGCCAAATTTGCTACCAGCCATAAGTCCTCCTCCCATCACTGTTCTTCTCTCCTAAAACTAAAATGGCTAGAACTTCCAAATCATCTCATCTATACTCAACTAAATCTTGCACACAAGCTCATTTTTAACCCCTCCCTCTGGCCCTCCCTCTCTTCTACCTTCAAGATGCACTTACCTGATCGAGTATTAAGGTCCAATTATCAAAATCTAATAGAAGTGTACAAACCATTACGTCCACCAGGCAAAAATCTTCTATCTTATGGTCTAGCACGCCTCTGGAACTCCCTACCACCTTCCATTCATATCACTTCTAACCATTACTCTTTCAAAAAATCTCTTCACTCACATCTAATATCCCAATGGGAATACTCCTTCTCTCCCCCACATAACTAATGATGTCAAACTCCTTCTTCCCTTCATTCCATGCTTTAGATTCCTTCTCTCTCTCTCTCTCTCTCTCTCTCTCAATCTCTATTCTCATCAAAACTTTCTCCTTCTAGCAACTCTCCATATATTTATATTCCTGTTACTTCTATGCTATTTGTAAGTAATGCATCAGACTGTAATGGTTATCTGTATATTCCTAATAAGAAATGCCTCTCAGCTGCTACAATGCAATGTTCCATTGCCAGTCTGTTTCAATTTCAACCTCATCACTAGTCTGCATTATTTGTAATGTTTGCTGTATCAATTGTAAGTGTTTTGTTGATTATGTTGTAAATGCTTTGCTCAAAACAACAACCTTTGTATAAATATCATCTTTAAACTATTGTAACCAAGTTCTGCTCAAAACTACAACCTTTGTATAAATATCATCTTTAAACTATTGTAACCAAGTTCTGCTCAAAACTACAACCTTTGTATAAATATCATCTTTAAACTATTGTAACCAAGTTTTGCTCAAAACTACAACATTTGCATAAATATCATCTTTAAACTATTGTAACCAAGATTGTTATTGGAGCTTTTCTCCCCAGGACTCCATTGAAAATGGGTTCAAATGGCCCAATGGACTATCCTGGTAAACCAACTGCATATAAATAAATAAATAAAATATTAGAATAAACCTGACACATTAGTCATGAATGAAACATGATTACAGCCCGATATAAAAGATACTGAAATAACACCAAATAACTTTGTCATTACTAGACAAGACAGACCCAGAAAGAAAGGCAGAGGAATAGCCCTTCTTTTTTCCCTCAGCATATAAAATTACACCTTAGACAAGCACAATACCCAACTTTTCCCAAGCCAAGATACTGATATCCTTCCTGAACCTCAACACAACTAAAAGAATCTGCATCATATTACTATATATTCCACCAGATCACAGTATACCTGTCCTGGAAGATATACTATCCTGGATATCCCAAACAATCTATCATGAGACCGTCATCATAGCAGACGTAAATATTGACTGGGATTCCACTGCATCTAACTCCCCCCAGCTAATCAAAAGCCCAAGTCATTATAACAAAGATCTCCATCAACATTCCACTTTAGATTGGATTTGAGTATCACATCCAACCAACTTTCCCTTTTCTGGTGCAGTATCTGTTTCCCTCAGTGACCAGCTATCCACATTTGCCATTAGAGCCAACACATAACACTAAAAAAGTACTCTGAAAGCAGTCAGAAATATAACTAACTTCAGTCAAGATAAATTAAATAACCTACTACTAAAAATAAACTGGACACCCCTTAAACTGCTATCATTTAATGATGCCATGCAGTATTTCAATACTGCATTCCTATATGTACTTGATACTCTGGCCCAAACACATACAAAAATAATCAAAGAGAATACAGTTCCATGGCATACTAAAGACTGTAAAGACCTGATGAAACAAAAAGACATAGACTAGAACATATGGAAATGTAGCAAAACAGAACAAAATCTCATCTACTTCAAAATTCTCCGTAACATTACAAGACTAGTAAACAAAATTAAGAAATCCTATTTTTCACTACTTCAGCTCCAACACAAAAGCAACCAAGAAATTCTGGCCCTCAGTATCAATCTTATTCAACCCAGGCACCAATAAAGAACAGTCCCCTTCACCAGATGCCCCACCATCCCAGATAGCTAAAAACTTTAATGAGCACTTCTTAAAAAACATAACAGACCTGTTAACCAATACCCTATCACTCACCCCCCCAACCCATCCACCTATCTATATAACAGCAGCATCTCATCATCTAGCTCCAATCCCTAACTTAAAAAAACACTTAATCTGCATAGTGATAACCAAACTTCTTTTGCATTTCAGCCTGTACCCACAGCTACCATAAATAGTCTACTACTAAAATTAAAACCCTGCTCCACCTCATCAGACAATTTTCCACCACAATACCTTAAACTTGTGGCCAACTCAGTTGCATACCGAATTATTATTCTAATAAATAGATCTCTATCTGAATCACTAGTGCCATCTATATGGAAATTATCACACAATACCCACATCTACAAGGGAGGAAATCCCACTGAACTATCCAATTTCCATCCCATATCCATCTTATAACCTATGTACAAAATTCTTGAAAGATGTGCCCTCCAACAACTAATGCAATACCTGTTAAATCATAATCTGTTAACTAAAATGCAGCATGAATTCCTAACTGGCCATAGCACATCCACAGCTGTAATATCCTTTACAGTTACTGTGAATTGAACAAGAGACACAGGTTACTATGTATCTTCAGTATTCCTTGACCTCTCCAAAGCTCTTGACACAATTTCTCACTCCTTAATCCTCAATGCACCCTCTAACCTATGTTTCAACCATAATACAGTACAGTGGTTCCATAGTTACCTCAAGGACCTGAAACAAGCAGTGAAATGGTCAAACATACTCTCACCCATTCTCCATAACCATACAGAAGTCCCTCAATGCTCCATCCATGACCACCTTCTATTTAATATATTCAGAAAAATAACTTATACACTTCTTCTCCTCCTGGAACCCTTATTCAATATACAGATGATGCTATAATCATCTGTACCTCTCTCATAGTTCCTGACCTACTTTTCAACACTCAAAAGTCTTTCAGTATAATTGAATCCTGGCTCAAAAATACTCATCTCTTTCTTAACTCTATCATTGAAATAGTAGAGAAAACAAAACTACTGGGATTTATTATCAACAATAAACTTACCTTTGACCTCACATCCAACAAAACATAAAGAAAACTCATCAGAAACTCGGACTCTTATACAGAAATAAACACTTTTTAACCCCTGCTACCAAAGTTACCCTGCCTAAAACTTTCTTGCTTCCCTCCCTTCTCTATGACACCACTATTCTAACAATCTGTAAAATCTAGAAACCTCTACTATGTCTTAAATCAAACAATGCTACAATAAAGTAGAAAAGTTTGCAACATACTCAAAATATTGCACATATCACCGTAAATATCTTTTTGAACTAAAATGGCTTGACCTCCCCAACCAACTTGCTTACACTCAACTATCTATACTGCACAACTTAATTTTCAAGCCCACTGCTCATGCACCACTAGACAAACTAGTCAAACTCTGTATACCAAACTGATCCCTACAATCAGAGGTCATAAACCTGCTAGCAATCACTAAACCTTCACAAAGACCAGGACATAGTGTATACTGATTTTCTGTGTCCAAACTATAGAATTCACTACCCCTAGTTACCAGATCAATCACAGGGCTAAATGCTTCAAAGCCTCTTTAAAAGACTGTCTCAATAACACACAGCTCTGCACCTGCACAACTCCAGGTTAATCCTACCTCCACCTTTGCCTCCAGACTAACACTGACCACTTCTTTCTTCTGTCTCCTTCACTCTGACTCTGTTTACAATGCCTTTATATCTCTCGAAAACTACCACCTAAACTATACTGTCAACTGCAAGCATAATTATGTCCTGTAACTCAACTTAGGCTAAGTCTCATGTACAGTTTAGAGTATTAAAGTACAATATTATTAGTCTGCTCATTTTAACCGATGCTTACATCATCTAAGTTGTAGAGTGTTATGCCTGTCATTTCCTATGTAACATTTTGTTCCATTCCATCACAATGAGGAGATTATTTTAACACCCCACCCACTCTATGCTGTTAACCTGTAATCATAATTGTTAAACTTGAACTCCTAAAAACATAATGTCCTATGACTGAATTCCACTTGACATGACCCTTGTTATCTTGTCAACTGAATTCACAAGATTCTACTAGAAATTTAACTTAATTATGTATAATGGCATTCATTATTATTATAATGCTTTAAATGTCTGTATGTGTAATGTTTTAAATGATTTACTATCAAAAGAACGAAAATCACAAATGCAATAGGTAATTTCTGTGATGCATATCCTCAACTGAAACATATTAAGTAGGTTGTATAGTCAATGCAACAAGATCGACAACATTCTGTCAATCTCAATGTTAGCAACTCCCATTGCCAACCATGCTTTGAGTCCCTGCCTTGTGTACGTCCTTCTGAATGCATGTACACATGGACATCAACATTCCAACTGTCGCTACAACCAAGTTCGAGGAGGAGTCTGTCATGCAACTGAATGTCGACATTTTGACTGTAAACTGTTTTAAATATCTGTATGTGTTGTATATACTGCAATTTTTCTATTTACACCTGTATGTGGAGCTTTTTTCCCTGGGGCCTCCACTGAAAATGGGTTCTGCTGAACCAGTCAGATTATCCCAGTAAACATATGTCAAATAAATATAAAATAAATAAATAAATTTACCATTATGCCAACCCCACAACCCCCAGAATCTATTGCATATTGCAGTTTTGTCATTTTCAGATGTTTCGCATTTCAGTTATGACCTTTTAAGTCTGCAAGGTTTGTATTTATCAGGCTGTGAATTGTGATTCATTACTAAGACTAAACAGAAATTCCTTAAGATTCCAAGAGCAGGATAAGTTATTTCTTACACTTGTTTCATTGAACTACACTTCTGTAATGTTTATAATTGTGCTATACAGTTAATCTACTACATTTTGCACTGTTATAAAGCTTTTTCTACTGTTTCACTGCATTTATGTACTGTTTTATACTGTTTTAACTGTATTTTTCATTGCTAGATACTGTTTCATTACTCTAGTTGAATGTTTACCAAATTACTTAACTGTAAACTGCTTTTTCATACTAAGAGTTGTATTTTCTGTTTGTGAGTGCTCTAGCCATGCTTTTCTGTGCATTTTTGATTTTTTGAGGTCTCGGTGTTCTAGTCAGGTATCATATAACTGATTTGTTTGCAGTTAAAAGCATTCTCTAGAGGCTCCTTGCTCCTTTATCTGTTTAAAACTTTCATTTGGTGGCTACAACTATTAGCTGTAATAGTGTGCATTACTATAATTGCATTTTTATTTAATCGCTAAACTGTAAACTGTTTTTTCATACTGAGACTTGTATTTTCTTTTTGGGAGTGCTCTTTCTATGCATTTATCATGAGGTTTCTGTGTTCTGCTCAGGTGGCATAATCTTGATAGTGGCCTGTTGTTGTCCAGGCCTGGTAATTTTGTTTGTTGAGTTTCCTGTTTCTGGCAGCCATTTTCTGCTGATAATCTGTTGTCTTCATTATTATTGAGAGTAACAGGGTTTCTGGACCTTCTGTAGCATGAGTGATTGGATAATAGCAAGGGATAGTATGAGTGAGTAGTAATTCAATATTCTTAATTCTTCCATCCTGTCTGGTATATAAATCATTTGTCTGTAAAAGGCTGCGCTTGTATTTATCAGGCTGTGAGTTGTGATTCATTACTGAGACTAAACCGAAATACCTTAAGATTCCAAGAGCAGGATAAGTTATTTCTTACACTTATTTCATTGAATTGCACTTCTGTAATGGTTATAATTGTGCTATACAGTTAATCTACTACATTTTGCACTGTTATAAATCTTTTTTTACTGATTCACTGCATTTATGTACTGTTTTATACTGTTTTAACTGTATTTTTCATTGCTAGATACTGTTTCATTACTCTAGTTGCATGTTTACTGAATTATTAACTGTAAACTGCTTTTTCATACTGTGAGTTGTATTTTCTGTTTGTGAGTGCTCTCTCAGTGCTTTCCTGTGCATTTTTGATTTTCTAGGGTTCTGTGTTCTAGTCAGGTATCCCATAACTGATTTGTTTGCAGTTAAAAGCATTCTCTAGAGTCTCGTTGCTCATTTATCTGTTTAAAACTTTCATTTAGTGGCTATTAGCTGTAATAGTTTCCCACCATCCCTCCCTATTGTTGTCTTCTTCTTATACTATGTGGCTTTGCAGTTGATGTATCCAGGATTGTTTATAAGCTCCTGAGACCCTCCAAGTTTTTCTGTGTTGGAGGGAAGCCTTCCAGCTTATCAGTGGGAGTGGTAAGCACTAGGTAGCCTATCTACCACAAGAGGAGTGGTTTCTGGTCCAGATTTGTGGTTTATTGGCCTTTTGGGCAGTTTCTTTCATCTCTTTCAACTTTCTGGCTTAAAAGCCTGTGTTTGCACTTGTTTTCCCCCTTTCCTGTAACTAGTCTAGTCCAGATACAGATTTGCTGTGTACACGACTGTAAGCTTCTGAGCCCCCCAAGCCTTTCTGTCTTGGAGTGAAGCCTTCTAGCTTATCAGTGGGAGTGGTAAGCACTAGGTAGTTTATCTACCACAATAGGAGTGGTTCCTGTCCCAGAAATTGTAGTTTATTGGCCGTTTAAGCAGTTTTTCCATCTCTCTCAACTTTCCAGTTTAAAAACCAGCATTTGCTCTTGTTTCCTGCCTTTCCTGTAACTAGTCTAGTCCAGATACAAACTTGCTGTATCTAGGATGGTTTGCAAGCTTCTGAGCAGTGCCAGAGCCTGCTCTTCAACTTTTCCCTTAGCTCTACTAGTTCTCTCCTCTCCTGCACTTATACTAGCTTATTAGTCTAGCACTTTACCAGACTTCTTGTAGCAATTATTGTAGCACAAGCACTAAACGTTGTACAAGGAAACAGATCTAGTAGTTATTATCAATGTCCACCCCACCAGGCATGTCTAAATGTCAGTTCCCTGTGCTTTCTCCTATTAACCCAGTGAATTTGGGCATCCTGAGGCAATGTTGCAACTGACTCGTACACTGACAACCTTCTCCTCTTACCTAACGACACTCAGACTTGCGAGAGATGCACTTATAGATCCAAATTGGAAGCCACGGACTCTCCAGCCAAGATCGGAATAGCTGGTCAAGAGGAGAAGGTCAACACTTGCACCACACCACATGGAACACATAGCCCTCCGGAACACACACCAGCACTGCCTTCACATAAAAACACAAACCACACATGCACCTTCGCGGAGGCTCTCAATAAAAATCTACCCAAGCAGCAGAACCTTCCAAAGCAGAAATGCACTCGACCACCACACCACACCACTAATCATGAGACACACAAATCTCCTAAACAGTGTGCCACTCAATCAAAGCCCCTAAGGCAAAACACCATGCTCAAAACACTAGTCATAAGTGACTTGATAGTGAGACACACTGATGTCCCACTCACTAAGATGAATAAGGAGAAAGTAACAGTCAGCTGCCTGTCAGGTGCCAGGATCTGACACATAATGCATGCACTCAGGTCACTCAAAAACAGGTACAAATATGACTATTTCATTGTATATGTGTGTGTGAATGACCTGAGATGTACCTCCCTGGACTACATGAAAAGAGACATGGAGGAGCTCTCGGATTATGTAGCCCAGGTGGGTATGACCCTAGCCCTGGGCAGCATCCTACCATCACCCAGAATGATACCACAGTACAAGCAGAATATCATTGATTTCAACAACTGGAAAAGTTTTTGGTGTCATTCTAAGGGGATCCAGTATCTGTCTGCCTGACATGATTGACGGACCTCGATGCTTTGCCAGAGATGGCCTGCATCTTTCACCACTGGGCTTCTGGATACTGGCCAAGGCTCTTGCCAGCCTTGTAGTGCCATTTTTAAGTGGTGTTCCAAAGACCAAATTATGACCATAACACCTACAAACAAATCCAATCTGAGGGTCATATTGCTCAATGCTAGAAGTCTAAATCTCAAAATGCACTCGCTTGAGGCACTCCTTAAAATGGATAACATTGACATTTGTGCTGTAACAGGGACCTGGTTCAAGGCAGCAGAAAGCACCCCTGCACTACCAGGCTATAACTCATTCCACACCTTTCGGCCCCAGAACTTGGGCCAAAACACCAAAGGTGGTTGTGTCGACATATTCATAAAGGATGTGCATACCACCAGACTGGTAGCCCAACATAGCGCATAAGACATATTTCAAGTGCACCTAACATTGGGTAAGACAGCGATTCAGCGATGTAGCCTGCTATAGGTCCCCCAACTATGTCTCAAGACTCACACTCCATGTTCCTAAGCACCCTGGAGAATATTAGGGTCCAACCTAACACTCTCTTACTAGGCGACTTCAACTACCCCTCCATAAACTTACTCATGTACCAATACACTTGCCCAATGTTTCCTGGAGTTCATTAATTCCAATGCCCTGGACCAGCTCTTTCTTACCACCACTAGAGGTAGCAACATCCTTGACCTGGTCATTACTAACATGAGTGACCATTGCTCTACATCAGTAGTCAGCTCCTCCCTGGTTAGATCTGACCATAAACTAATCACCTTGGAAATCCACCCCCCCCCCCAGCAAAGGTACCCACAATGAAAAAGTTCTCCAAAGCTAACTTTGGGATCCTAAAAACAGAGGTGGCTAACTTCACTGCACCCATGCAAATGGAGGATAGTTGCATGACAGCAGAATCATGCACCAATGCACTGCACGAACACATACACAAATGCATGACTCTTGCCATACCCAATAGAACCAAGACACTCTCCTCCAAAAAAAGGAAGCCAATCTGGTGGTTCCCTGCCATGAACAAACTCTACAACAGAAGGAAGAAACTGATGGGGAATAAGGTGAAGTCCCAAGACTGGAAAAACTCCCTTATCTGCCTCAACAAAAAGCTGAGATCCCTCATCAAATCCGCTAAAGCTAGGTATGAAAACAGAATTGCAGCAGATAGTAAAGACAACCGCAAGGCCTTCTATAGTTATGTAAAGAATCTCCACAGCAATACCTAGATTTGCTCTGAGCTACTGCATAATGGTACATATTATACCAAGCTAACAGATATTGCCAGTATACTGGCCAACAGATTCAGTGCCAGCTTTAGCCCCCTCTCCTCCCCCAAAGGACCAATCACAATACCAGTAGATTGCCAGGCACCCAGTATTACTGCTGCACAGGTTAAAACAGCACTGTCTAAAGCCAAGAATGCAGCTTCTATGGGACCTGACAATATCCCTGGTTCTGTTCTACATGAACTATAGAGTGAACTGGCACCTCGCCTGCGTGCTCTGTTGAATTACAGCCTCACCGCAGCTTTGTTCCTGCCAAATGGTGCACAGCTACAGTTATCCCTCTACACAAAGAAGGAGCGACTACATACCCTGGGAACTATTGCCCCATTAGCCTAACGAGTCTGAGATGCAAAGCTATGGAACGTATCATCGTGGTCCTAATAAGCAAGGATGCAGGGAATCTCCAAACTCTTGATCCCATACAGTTTGGTTTTGTGAAGGGTAGATTATGTCTGCTCAACTTGGTCGACCTCTTTCAGTCAGTCACCAGAGCTGTGGATGAAGGCAAGGTAGTTCATACAGCCTACCTTGATCTGGTCAAGGCTTTTGATACCATTCCCCACTCAGGAATAATAGAAAAACTCACTAAGATGGGTATCAACCCCTATATCACTAGCTGGGTTGCAAGCTGGCTCACAGATAGAACCCACAGTGTGAAAATAGCTGACTCCAAGTCAGACTGTCTGACAGGGTTCAGTCCTGGGTCCTCTCCTGTTTGGTATCTACTTCTCTGAAGTCCAGGCCAACACAAAGGAACTTTGGCTGACAAAGATTGCAGACGATTACAAGTTGGGAGCTATTATTAAGTCCCAAAGTGATGTTGACATCCTACAGAATGGCCTTACTGTGACCAGCGACTGGTGTCAGAACCATGGCCTTAAGCTCAATGCCAAAAAATGTGTCATCATCCCCTTTGGGAAAAACACAGTTCCCATGAATTACTACACTGATGGTAGTCCACTGAACACAGAAGACATTATAAGAGATCTGGGAACACAGGTTGACATAACCTCTCTTTTGATCACCACATTGCCACTGTGGTCAGAAAGTCCTTCTATGTGGCACATCCATTACTAAGGGTTTTGCATCCAGGAAGAAAGAGGTCATTGTCTCCCTCTAGTCTTCCTTCATTAGGCCAATCATCGAGTACAATGCCCCATTTGGCATGTACCTCACTAGACACCTGCAACAACTGCAGAGGCTGCAAAAGTACCTCACAAAGGGGATCCTAGGACTTAAACACTTTTCCTACATGAACAGACTCAAAAAACACCAACTATTCTCTGTCTCATATTGCCTACTTAGAGACGATCTCTGCTTAACTTACAAAGCCATGTCTGACCCACCTCTGTTAGAAATGCTACATCTAAAGAAATGCCAATCCCTCTGCACCACACACTCCAGAGACCTCAACCTCATCACCACAATTAACAGAACATGCTGGAGGGACAGGTTCATAACACAGAGACTGCCCATGCTATAGAACAGACTACCCATACATGTCATCAGAGCATCTCGCTGACCCTATTCAAAAGAAATCTTGATGAGTGGATGGGAAACAGAAAACTCACCCTGGGGATAACACCAGTGGCTCTACTCAACAGAGGCACTGGGAACTAAGGTCGGGTGGCACTATGCCAGGGTAATCCTATGGCTAGGTTTGTAAAGGCCCCAAGACCATTAGCCTAGTACACACCTATGAACCTATGAACAAAATAAAGCCCCAAACACATTGCAGATTTCAGTAATATTCATAGCAAAGTCTTTCAGTGTTGTACCTTTTCTGCAAAACTAGCTGCTTTGGTATCTCTCATGCCAATGGAACATAGCCAGTACTGAGAAAGTAATTCATTCCAGCAATATTTTCATGAGGTATGCATTTGTAAATAAGCATACTACTCACAACACTGAATGTGTGTGAGCTCGTGTGTGTGTGTGTGTGTGTGTGTGTGTGTGTGTGTGTGTGTATACACACGTGTGGAAGCACAGATGGTGCATGTGTGTTTGTGTGTGCCTACATGCAAGCATGTGTGTGGGGGGGTGTTTAACTATGTGTCTGTATATGTGCATGTGTGGGTGCATGTGTGTATAGATGTATGTGTGTGTACAAGTGTGCATGTGTGTAAGGCACATATATTTGATGAGGTAGCTGAAGTTAATCAAAATGGAATTCTATATTACATATAATTCTTATTACTGATATGTCAGTTTCTGAGTACAGTGCATTAATTCAAAAAGTAGAGCTCATATTTCTGCTGTTGGAATATTATAAATATGAAAATATGCTGTTAATGACAAGATGTAAATTATGATAGATAGATTTTCAATAGGTACATAGCAGTTCTTACAAAAATCAGTCTACAAATGAAATGGACAGTACTTAAATTGCAATGCCATGGTATATTGTGTTAACTTTTTGATGTTGCAGGATTATTTTTGCACAAATAAACATAACTGCATTGTTAAATGCACTCATTTAAGTTTATTATATAGCCTTGTCAAATGAAGAAAAATGCTGTTTTTTTTCAGGTGTGATTCTGGCATTGCTGCTTTTAAGTTATATTTTTATCCATAAACCCACACGGTCAGATTATTATAAATACATTGTGTATGACCAGCAGTGATGTGACTGAGTCTACTGTGACCAAGGATAAGAGAAAAAGTGACAGCTGTGTTAAGTAAAGTTGAGAAAAGGAAGATACGTGTTCATGAGTGGAAAGGGCACAGTCATGGTTTAAAAATTGTTTTGTCTGTATGAATGTCCTGGCAAGTCACTCTCTGTTCCTCTTTGGACAGAATGTGCGCATGGTATGTGGGCATATCTGTGCCTGCTCGGGTGTGTGTGTGTGTGTGTGTGTGTGTGTGTGTGTGTGTGTGTGTGTGTGTGTGTGTGTGTGTGTGTGTGTGTGTGTGTGTGTGTGTGTGTGTGTGTGTGTGTGTGTGTGTGTGCGCAAATCTAGTTTGAGACCAGGACTTTAATGACATTAAGAGCATTTGCACATAGAAAAACTGGAAAAATGCTCACTACCACTAAGTCTTTACAGATTTTCCCTTCCAAAGTGTACTATATTCAGATGAATAAGTATAGAATCAAAGTCTGATCACCAAAGTATATGTCTAGGAATGAAAGCGCTAATGAACTGTTAAGAACAGATTTAAAAAATTAAGGCTGTATACTCTTATGAATACGTCAAAGAACTAAATAAAAATGGAAAAAGAGGTATTTGTACATTGTATGACTTGATGGAGAATCCATGAGTATCCAACTCTGGTATGTTGCCTAAGGCCCCGACAGGTCTTAATTGAATTCTGCCTAAGGTCACCCAGGATCAGATGCCTGAAGTACCAAAATATTTATTTGAGGAAAAGGCTAACACGTTTTTGTGGAATTAAGTTTACTTCATTGAGTAGGTGATAAATAAGAGGACTACAAGCTGTTCTCCTCAGTGAAATTCAAGGGTTCATCTATCATACCAGGATCTGACCAAATTCTAACCCAAAGAAAGATTTCAGCTAGCACCAAAGGAATGATCTTTTTAGCCATATTACTGATATCCAGCGGGTGAAAGTCATCATCATCATCATCATCATCACCATACACCCTTTTCCCATTTTATACACATGCTTGGGGTATTGTGTCAGCTGCCACACTCGCTTTCACAGTATAGTGTCACTCTCTTACCTTCTTTGACAGTCATGCCTGACTGGCACAGATTTTCTCTCTTAAACATTCAATCCATTTCTTTGCTGGAGAACCTTGTTTCCTCTTACCTTCCTTTTGTCTGTTCCAAATCATCTTCACAGATTGTCTTCTGCTTTCTTGCACATGCATTTAAACTGTGATAACCTCTTCTCTTTGACCTTATCTGTGACTGGAGCTATTGTGTGTTACTGCTCTGATGTCCTAATTTCTTCATCTGTCCCACAGTGAGCATCCTACCACCCATTTGAGGCATGTTACTATAAATCTCCTCTAGCTTCCTCAAATCCTCCACCTTTACTGCCCAGGTTTCTGTACCATACATTAGTACTGGTAAAAGCACTGTTTTGCACACCTTACTTTTCAGCTTCTTTGGCATCCTTCTGTCATACATTACTAATGACAATCTGTGCCATTTGGCTGCAGCCCCCCTGATTCAAGCTTTGTCCTTCTTATTCAGACTTCCTTTTTCCTTAGCTGCCACTCCCATACAGTTGAAGCTGTTAACCTGTTCTACAATTTTACCTTCTATCGCAATTTTTATCTTCTTCTGATTTCCCCCACCTGCTGGCATTACAACTGTCTTATCTGTACTCAGTTTCATCTCATGTGCCTTCAGTTTTGAATTCCATTCCCCTACTAATTGCTGAAATTCTTGTAAAGAGTCTGTTCGTAATGCTACATCATCTGCATACAGCAACTCTGTTGATCTGTCCCCTCCGACCTATTAGTTAATGCCGCCCATCACCAGTATAAACATCAGTGGGTTCTGAACTTAACCCTGATGCATATTTCTTCACATTGGGAAACCCTCTGTGAGTCTGAACTCTGTGAAAAAGGTCCTCACTAGAACCAAAGGAGTGATCAATTTAGTTACATCACTGATATGTCACCTCACAGTAAGACGTTGTCCTGTTCGATTCTCAGCTAGAGCGTCTTCTGTGTGGAGACATGTGTGAATGGGCGTACCTTCGTTGAAGGTTGTGCATCAGGGCCAGCAACTCAGTACGTAAAAATCTACTGCCAATCATTAGCGAACCAGAGTTCCACTGTGGCGACCCCTAACTGGGAAAAGCTGAAAGACACAACAACTGATATCCAGCAGGTGAAAATAGAAGAAAGAAAGCTCATACAAATCTAACTCAATAATCAATTCACAAAATGCTCCCTGGCTGCAAGAACACATGGTGAGTATGCATTGTTGTCCTGTTTATGATCTTCTAAAATCTACACCCAGATAAATCTGCACAAAGGACAACCTACAGAGCTGACTCTTTTGCCTAGCACCTCATGGCCCCTTCTCACCACTCTCGATGTGAACCACAGTGTCTTCCCATGCACCTTACCATGGTAACTGTTTTTAACTCAAGTTTTTTTTTTTTTTTTTTGTATACACACACACACACACATACAAGCATGTGTGCGCACATACACACACACACACACACACACACACACACACACACACACACACACACACACACACACACACACACATCCCAGGGAAGGCTGGCAGAATTTTTCAGTTCCCTGAAGTTTTCTTCATGCAAAGTTAACACTGACACAAGTATAGTTAGGGCTTAATACCAAAAAACATACTGGTTGCCTACGATTCTTAATTTAAGCAAATATAAAATTATGTACATTACTTTTTTCACTGGTAATAGCCCAAACAGTCTAAGAGGATACATTGGTCTTGTTAAACCACAGTGTTCAGTACTTCCTGTTCAGATAATAAATAACAGTACATAAATATATAATACATTCCAGCCACAGCAGATAAAAATTAAATAAATAAATGCACTTCACTTAAGTAGTTGTGCAAATGGTGCCTATAGATTAAAAATGCAGATGTTCAAAGGTATACAAAGAAGGCAAATAAAATATTTTCATAAACAGAATATGTACATAAGAATCTGACATGCAGCTAACTCCATATCCTAGCTCACTGAATAATATAATTTACAGAAGTATTTGAAATATTCAGGAAGGTCACTTTTTTTTTTCAAAAATATTTTTATTAGTTTTAAAACTTTTACAAAAAGGAAATGAAAATAAATATAAGATAAGGAACTTGTAAGGTACATCAAATCAAGAAAAAGAAAGTAAAGTACATTCTAAATTAATACAAACAGTTATCAACAAGTTTTGATTTATAGACAAGCAGTTATTCCAGAAAAACACAATACAAATAGAAATCAGGCCTCCCAAGAGGAGGATAACTATAATCAGATAACATACTATTATATAAACTATAAACTATTAACTATTTTGGGGGTACACCACCTAAAGTAAACTAAACATGTCCTAAGAACCTATTTACACCATATTTACAATATATTTACATCATGGATGTCAGAGGACCTCTCCGAATAAAATGACATAAGACAATTAGTAAAGTGTAATGTTTAAATTATCAAATAATTTTGGACCGTACCTAGTATAAAAAGGATCCAGCTTGGAATGCAAATGTATAAGAAAAAAATTTTGCTGGATTTTACTTATTCCAGATTAGATCAAAGAGATTTTCCCAATATTTTTTAAAATAATTATTTTTCTTTTTGCTATTCATGTACATTTTGTGCACTGATATATATTTTATTGCCATATCCATAAAGTTTTCCCATGAAATTGCTGAGGGGTTGATCCAATTTTTAGTAATTAAATATTTAAGGAGAGCACAAACTGAGACAAGAACATGATGATGAATACCTTTGATTTGAATAGGAACAATATTAAGGATCATAGTTTGCCAAGAAAATGTAGTTTTCTCATACCCCATTTTTCTAATTGAATTCTGAGGGAGCACCAGAGTTTATTGATGGTCTTACAACTCCAGAATATGTGTATTATGTCAACATGAGGGAGAGTGCAAAAAGGACATGTTAAGTTTTTATTACATCCAAATTTTTATAAAACAACTGGGGTGTAGTAAGAGTTATTATTTATCATTAGCTGTGTGTAAATTAGATTTTTGAAGGGGGTCAAGTTTAATGTATTTCTGATTGCTTCATACTTAGATTCACTAGAGATTTCATCCTGTATTGAATCCCAGTATTTGGAAAATAAAAGTGAATGACTATGTATAATAGACAACACAAGTTTACAAGTATGTGAGATCATTTTGTTTTTTAGGGAGAGCGAATTGATGATTGATTGTGTTAATTGAATATCTTGTTCCATAACTCTGTATTTAAGGAATTTTTGTTTTATAAGTGAGCTGAGTTGTCTTAAAACAGGGTCATATGTATTAGGAGCCCCAAATAAAGTTTTAACCTCTGCTGCATTTTTTGTACTATAAAAATGCCAGACTGTAGCCTTCTTGATAATAGGAAAGTTAAATAGGTCAATCATTTTATTATTGATTTTTAAATTTGGATTCAGATGTATGGGTTGAAGAATGGGGATTGTATTTTACAAATGAAGGGATTTCATCAGATCATGAAAAATAAGAATTTTGTTTTTTAGAAGAGGCAAAAACTTAATCTTAAATTCACCAACAGGTGTGAGAAAGGGGATAGATTGAGGATTAATTTTGAATGAACGTATACAGTTATACCAGATCTTGACCCACATTGGAGACCAAGATTCTTCATACAGATCATAACTGGCTATTTTTATTAACCGACTTGTGGTAATTATTTGATAATAAAGACTGAAATCTGGAAGACTTAATCCACCCTTAGCTTTTTGGGATAGTTAATTTCCTATATTCTATCCTGGTTGATTTAGGGAACCATAAGAATTTAGAAATTGTGGTCTCCATTTTACAAAAGAAGTTTTTTTGGAATATTAAGAAAAACAGAGTTTAAATGGAAAAGAATTCTAGGTAGAATATTCATCTTGATAATAGCAGATTTTGATAACAGTGAAAGGTTAATATTTTTCCATCTGGTTAGATCATTGTTTATTTGATCCCAAACTTTATAAAGATTAGTTTTCATAAGTTCTTGATGAGAGTGCATGAAGTTTATACCCAGATACTTTATTGAATATTTAAGAGGTATGTCAGAAAGGGGGAAGTAGTATTTTAAATGCTTCTTAGGATTCAAAGGAAAACAGGATGATTAGGTGGGGTTAAGCTTATAGTTAGCAACTTTAGAAAAGAGATTAATAGAGTTTCAAATTTTCTGGAGGTCTGTGTTAGGAAGCTCAAAGTAAATGTTAAGGTCATCTGCAAACGCTGAGTACTTTATTTCGATGTTATAGATTTTTGGGATATGATGATAGGTCATCTGTTTGATCCAGATAAGAAAAGGTTCAAAATACAAGTTAAAAAGATAGGGTGATAGCGGACACCCGTCTGGTGCTATTTGTAATTTTAATAGGATCTGATAATGTTTTATTTATATAAAGGGAAGTAGAGGCATTTTTATACATCATCCTAATAGTATTAATGACCATATCCGGGAAATTAAAGTATTCCATTGTTACATATAAGAAGTTGAGATACACATTATCAAAGGCCTTAGTTGCATCTAACGTTAAAGCGTATCTTGGATGATTATCCTTTTCAAGGAATATTAATAATGTATGCAAAGTGAGAGTATTATCACAAAGTTGTCTTTGCTTTATAAAACCCAATTGCTCTGGAGAAATAATTGATGCCATCACTTTCTGAATTCTATTTGCAAAAATGGTAGATAAAATTTTCATATCTACATTTATAAGGGCAATAGGCCTATAGTTAAGAGGGTTTGATTTGTCAGAGTTCGGTTTTGGGATGAAAATAGTTTTGGAATTATTCATATACTTGTTCATAATCCCTTCTGATATGATATGATTATACATGCTAAGTAGGATTTTTATAAGATTACTGCAGAAAATTTTGTAAAATTCACCTGTAAATCCATCAGGGCCTGGCACCTTATTAGGTTTCAGTTTTTTGATAGCTGCAGTGATTTCATTTAGTGTTACAGAAGCTTTTAACTGGGTAATTTGTGTGGAAGATAGTTTTGGGACATTAAGCTTATTGAGGAAGTCTATGTATTGTTCTTTTTGGAATTGAGATTTGGGATTGTAGATTTCCGTGTAAATATCTACAAATTAATTTACAATGTCTTATTTCTATACAGGATTTTCCCTTTGTAATTTATGTCCTTTATATAATTTGGTCCTTCTTTGATATTTATTAGTCTTGCTAGAGTATTGGATGGAGTTTGGGCCCATTCTGAGTATCTATGTAGAAGCTTTAATTCAGTCAAAGAGTAGTTTTGTTGGTGGAAGAAATATATTTCCTTCTGAATTCCATGAAGTTTAATTTCCAAATCAGGGGAAAAATCTTTTTGCAGTTCTGCGTCAATTTTTTAAAACTCTTTTGTGAGGTTATTAATGTACAGACTCTCTTTCTTTTTATAATAAGATGCTTTTAGGGTAAGTATTCCTCTAATGACAGCTTTAGCCGCTGCCCATTGTATATCTAAAGGGATATTGGAAAGCAATGATTCAGCTTCTAAGTGTTTTAGATATTCATTAACCTCCTGCAAAACGTCATTTTTTTTCAGAATGTTACTATTTAGTGACCAAGTGAAAATCTTACTGTCATAATTGCATTTTTGGTTAGGGTTAATGCCAAGTGATATATTCAAATGATCAGCTATAGATCTGGCCTCATGAGCAAAATTAGCAATTTTAGTCGAGAAAAGCATCTGAGATCAGGTAATAATCAATCCTAGACCAAACCTTATGTGAGGCCAAATAGAAAGTGAATTTATTAGACTCCCTGTCAATCTCAGATATTAAAAAAGGGTCAACTAAATTAAAACTATTCATCAAATCTTGTATAGAAGCAGTTATTTGGGTGGACTGTTTTCTGTTCTTATTCGAGCTATCATTTGATGGATCAATAAGAGCGTTCCAGCCGCCACCAATAATGAAGAAATGATCGTGGTATGGAAGTAGCAGATTATGTATTTCCTGGATGAACAAATGTTGGTTTGAACATGGACTATACACATTCAAAAACAAAATCAGGGACTTAACTTGTGGGTATGAGCAAGTGAATGAACACCATCTTCCATTCGAATCAAATTTAGTATCAAGCACTTCTCCAGGGAAGGACTTTTTAATTAAAATAGCTGTACCTTTTGATGCAAGGCTGCTCCCTGCTGATATAATCCATCTAATCCAAGTTCTTTTTTTAATATTGTCCCATTGGTCATTTGTCATATGTCTCTTGTAAAAAACAATGTTTGATTTGTCTTGATAAATCAAGTGCATAACCAGCTTTTTTTTTTTTTTATGTCCTGAAGACTATTTACATTCCAAGAATTCACCCTAATCATCTAACTATAAGTTCAAAAAATAACAATAAAAACAATAGTGTCAACAGAGATACTAGTTTGATCCAGGAACGGTCCATATAATGATAGTTCCTTTTCTAACACATAAAAAATAAACTTTACTCAAAACTGATGTTCTGACATCCATGCTCCTAACCTTACAACCCGTGCCTAACCACCCATCTCCCTGATATGATTTTATTTGCAAATGTTCTTATACATTTTTGTATAAAATAAATGTTACAGGTATGCAACAGGGAGACATAAATACTAACCTCGATAGTCAAGTGTCACCCAGCATTCACAACTACACCCTCATACCACTTCAAAAACTATTTAATACTAACATATAAATCTAAAATGTACATTTAAAGGCAAAAAGATGCTTAGAATATTTAATAAAAGAGTATATGAATCATACTTTCTAAAAGACAATATATATATATATATATATATATATATATATATATATAGTTTTAGCAGATCATAAGATGGAATTAGTTATGCTTACAGGTGCATCAGGTTGGATTGGTATATATTATTATGATTGCACACATTAGTTTAGAACTAACTCCCTATAAATCAATAATAATATATCTTATCACAGACAGTAAGCAGGCAAGTGTAACTATATCTGGCATTCCAAGGTAATGGCATATCTATAAATATTATTTTAAAATCTATTACTGAAAATCAAAATCACACACCTAAAATAAACACGCATCTAAAATAAACAGAAAGACCATTTATAGACCCAAACAAAGTGATCAGCTGAGCTTTGGATATCATTTGCAGATACCTGAGATTTATAAAGCTTATAGAACACATAACTATACACTTTACCCCTATAAGATACAGATCACTTATTTAGCTGCAGCATTAGATTTTAGACACAATTAAAGTAATACTTAGTTACCAATTTAACTAATACTACAATATAAAACTAAATACCAATCATTTGGCAGGCAGTATAATAAACTAGAGACATATATATATATATATATATATATATATATATATATATATATATATATATATATATATATATTTATATAAACATTCCTTAACTAAATATAGCACACACTGACGTAACGCTTTTTAAATTAAGTAATAATGTTACTAACATTACCCTGAACAAAATCCTTCAATGTTTTTACATTTTCAGCATCACACAGAACCCAAACTGTAAAAATACAGTCCATTTATTCGTACATATGATGCATTTCATGATTTTTAGCTATCCCAGTAATACTTTTTGCTTCTTTATTTCTTTTCCCACACTCTCTGACCTTGTGACATCATCGGCCAATGTTTTCATTGAATTCTGGGATATGGAGAGTAGAAACAGCCCAGCAGACAAAAGAAACCCTCATGGAGCTGCTATGTAGGCCTCCACAGGCCTCAGGAAGCAACACAAGTCCCTGAAAATGGAGTAATTTAAATCAGAAGAAAATAAATTCAAGAAAAAAAAGATAAAAATGACAGGAATATTTCCAGAATGTCCAGAGAGTGACAGAAAAACCAACAGGACATTAAATCAGGTATGATTAGCTCAGTTAGCTTCCTTTCTTTGTTTACAGATCTGAGAAAGTAAAAAGTACCATTTCTGTAGGAAGTAATTTCTTCTGATAGTGTTTCCATCTTATGTTAGTGTTTCCAGACCTATCTTCAGAGAGAAGCTGCATTATTTTTTTTAAAGCAGTACATTTTCTTTATTGTATTTTAAATAGCTTTGCTATAAGTTTAAAATAACTGGTACTTCCTTGAAAACTTGCATAAATGTTTTCTTTGCCTCCTCCACAGACTGTATAAAGTACTTTTGGTCTTTATAGTTAAAGGAAAGAGTGGCTGGGTATTTCATTTAGAAACAAATATTTTTTTTTTTATTAGCAAAGCACAGAAAGGGGCTAGAGCTTGTCTCTGTACTTTAATGGGCTGAGGTAAGTCTTGTGATAATGAGATCCTGTAGCCTCTCCATGAGATGTTTTTTTCTCTTCTTTGCAACCATTAGCAGTAAATTAACATGTGCAGTATTAAGTAGTTTTGCATAGATCTGTCTGGGGTTAGCTTCATTTTGAGTTTTCTGTAGCGCTCTATGAACTCTTTCCACAGTAATTTCTTTTGCAAGAAATTTATCTTCAGTTACTAGTTCAAAGATCTCTGTTAATATTACAGGTAGTTGGGGTTGATCAAACTTTTCCTGAATGCCACGTATTAAGATATTATTTCTCCTACTTCGAGCTTCTAAGTCAGTTATTTTTTTGTTGTAAGTCATTGATTATTTTTGCATTTGCATTTACCTTAGCTTGTAAATCCTGTATCTGCTTTGAGTTCTCCTCAGTTTTATTTTTTATTGTGTTTATTCTTGTTATGATTTGATCCAGGATTGAACCGAAGGAATTTAGCTTATCTGAAAATAACTTGAACTCATCTTGCAATGGCTGTAATGCTGACTTAATATCTTCAAGTGAAAGTGCAGATTCAGCTTTGGTTTTAGTAGGCCCTTTGTTCAGCTCTTGCGTTGATTTATTTATTTTTTGTCTCTTGGATATTACATCCTTCTCAGGGGTAATTATAGAGGAAAGTTTAGTTTTTGTAGTTGTAGAATCCATGGTTTCTTGCTTAGTAGCCATCTCTTATGTGAAATACTGTTATATGCAGAGAAGGTTATTACCATGCGGACTTGGCCTTCCCCAGAATGAGTTCAGGTAAATACTTAAAAGAAAGTAAGGTTTAAAATTAGCTTTTTTTATCCAAAATGCCACTGTAGATCGAATCCTTTTGACGTATTTTAGCAGAAATACTCCTTTCTTTTGACTTTTAAAGCCAGATGCAGGTTATTTTAAGTGGATAAACTTAGCTGGAACAGGAGCAGCAATAAGTATGTGTTTAATACTCGGCAGCCATCTTGAAGGAAGGTCACTTTTTAACAGATATGCCACCAAGTCCTTTCAAATAAAGACAAGTCTGTAACCTTGGACCAGTAGTTAAATATGTACAATCCAGATCCTTGGTTCTGTTGCCCAGAGCCCAAGCTTCATCAAATTATATTTCCTTTTGCACAGAAAGACAGGTTTAGTTATATTACATCAGGCTATATTAGAAGAACAAGCCATATCATTTTAGATTTCCCCACCTGCAAGTTAGCCAGGAGCAATGCATTTACTTACTGAGGTTCGCTCCTTTTGAAATGCACTTTAAGTATATTATTAAATTCTTATCCTTTCTTGTCTATATCCTTGTGTGGGTTAATGATATACAAGCAGTTAATCCCTTCTTGAGAGACCACAGACAATTATACTTAAAATATGTTTATTGTCTTTAAATGTCACACATGGTTAGCCACAGGAAACACGTGGATCAAATGAATCACCAGTATATGATAAGAAATGACAATATCTTTAAATTGGTTTTCCTTTAGCCATGTATCAGCCTTGGCATCATGGATATCTTGATTATTATGTTCCTTACTTTACATGCATCTCCACTGCATGTTGCAGGTTGCTCTGGGTATGATTGTCCGTATGGTGGTTTAGCACCAAGAGCCCATACAAAGTGTAACTTTTAGAAGGGGCCTATCATATGAATTATTTTGTCTTTGTAATGAAAGCTAGGTTCATTTAATGCAAGATACTTACTGTTACTGGCAGTCTGTAGCAAATGGTTCTGCTACTTCACAGCATTACACAAGGCAAACTGTTTGAATGTTTCATTGCACAGACATATTTGCCTGATTGAAGATTTTAATCCAGTAATCTCAGATATTGGGATGTAGTGGATAAAGAACCAGGCCATTGCTGAAACCAATCATTGGTCTAGATGACAACATAATGTTCACTCAGCATCTGTCTGTAATTAATAAAAATATTCGAAGTAGCTGTAACCACACTTGGATTTGAAACTATTGTGAATGATTAACAAATGTAGCATGTGCCATTTCTATATTTATTTGTATTTCTTGTATTCACTGATGGGGATTGTCATAATGGTTAAGACACAAAGACACAAGATACAAGGCATGATTATAACGTCTGAGGGAAATTGGCTAGCCATACAATGTCCTGCAAGGGCAGCTAGCCTAGTACTTGGCTAAGAACATGCATCCTACTGTATTATATTTATTTTATTTATTCATTTGCAGTTTGTTAACCGGGAAAGTCCATTGGACCACAAATGAGCTCATTTTCAATGGAGGTCCAGGGAGAAAAGCTCCATATACAAATATTACAAAGCTAATATCAACAAAGTTAACAAGTGCAATACAATTTTCAAAAACTACTAAAACACAATAACATATAAGGCAGAATAATAACATTTGAGCAAGGTGTTGTAACAAAGCATTGGATGAAATTAAAAC
Source organism: Protopterus annectens (assembly GCF_019279795.1). NCBI lineage: Eukaryota > Metazoa > Chordata > Ceratodontiformes > Protopteridae > Protopterus > Protopterus annectens. The sequence goes on along the minus strand of NC_056729.1, from coordinate 618,399,469 downwards.
ACAAGTATTTTGGAGTACATAAATATAATTTGAAGTGCAGCATATATGCACTCATAGTTTCATGAGGTGAGAAGTAGGAAGAATTAGAGGAGGATAATAGAACAGTGAAAGGTGAATAGGTTGAGTTATGAGAAAGGAAAAAAACGGAGAGGGAATGGAAATGAAATTAGTAGAGGGAGTCAGGTGGGGTGAGAGTATGAGCATTCCCAGCAAGAAGAGAGATGGGAATAGATCATGGTCTTGAAAGTGGAGTGGTTTTGGATGATTTGAATGTGGGGGGTCGGTGAATTTCCATAGATGAGTGAGGGAGAAAGGCAGGAGAGATTGCCTTGGTGCGTGTAAGAGTTTGTACACTTTGAGGAGGTTCTGGTTACTGGACCTGAGTAATCTGTCAGGATGATGCAAGTTGAGTATGGATGAGAGGGAAGGGTAGTTGAATGCAAGAGAGATAGTGGGGGAGTTCCAGCCATTTCAATGAGTGGAGTGAATCACAGTGGTGGGAGGAGAATTTGGTCCCAGTAGCAAACTTAGAGATTTTATTGTAGCAGGATGTCAGTTCTGACTTTAGGGAGGATTGAAGATTGGTGAGAAGAGGGCTCCATACAAGAGAGAGAGGATGAGGTAGGAAATAGAGAGTATATGTTTGGATGAGGGGGTGATATAATGGCTGTAAGGATACAGCATTCCAATCTTTTGGTGTGTTTCTTAATATCAGTTTGTATATGAATGTCAAACGTCAAATGTTTATCAGTGATAATACCTAGAAGTTTTGTATGGGAGATGATTTCAATGGGAATCTTATTCTGACTGACTATGGAGAAAGAATTTGTATTGCTAGAGTTGTTTTTAGATGGGGTAAAGGTTATTATTTTGGTTTTGGATCCACTGAGAGCAAGGTGATTATTCATCATCCAAGACTCAGTATAAGAGAATGCATCTTGTGTTAGTTGCTTGAGTTTAGGGAGGGATTGAACATAGCAAATTATGGTGGAATCGTCTGCATATTGGACATGTTTGGTATTAGGAATGCACTGATGAAAATTATTAATGAAGATGTTAAAACATAAGGGATCTAGTAGTGAGCCTTGTGGAACTCCTGTTGGGGTGTAAAGGAAGGAAGAGGTACTACTGTTTCACTTGAATACTTGTTGTCTATTAGAAAATTAACTGTTAAACCAGTTAATAGAGGGGGGAGATCAAGAAAACAGAGTTTGGACAAGAGAAGGTTGTGGGAAACATTACTGAAGGCCTTTGATAAGTCTAAGAGAAGGGTTGATACAATATTGCCAGAGTCTCGGGCACAGTTGATAATGTCAAGGAAGGACAGAAGGGCAGTGGTAGTACTATGTCCAGGTCTAAATCCATGTTGAGTAGGTGAAAGAAGTTGATTGTCTAGGAGGTAGGGAAGGAGTTGCAAGTGTATGCATTTTTCAAGGACTTTTGAGATGGGGACAGGGTGGCTATTGGACAAATGTTGGAGATTTCAGTATTGTTGCCTCCTTTGTGGAGGGGAATGATGAACACTTTTTTCCAGAAGAGGGGTACATGGGATACTTGGATTGAATGGTTGATAAGTATGGTGATAGGAAGGGCTATGCCATTGGCAGCTAGCGTGAGAAAGTTAGACGGAAGGTTGTCTGGGGCATGAGAGCATGGTTTTAGTTTTAGTAGAAGTTTTTTATAGTGTATGGAGAAATGAGTTAAATGATAAATGGAGGGAGATGAGTAGTGTTGATATCAGTGGGACTAGAGATGAAGGTGTGGGAGGAGAGTGGAGTAGAAGTGTTGTTGGAGAATGATGTGGTGAGCTTGGTTATTGAATCAATAAAGAAGGAGTTGAATTGAGTAGCTAAGATGTGATCTAGATAGTTAGGGTCAGGGCAGGGATTGTCTTTTTTTGCCAGGAGCGAGGAGAGCAGATATACTGTTCCAAAAGTTTTGGGGGTTGGATCTATGATTGCTTTGAAGCTTGGAGTAGTAGGACTTTTGGTCTGAAGATATTTGTTTTTTTTCACTTTATTATGAAGTTGCTTATATTCAGTAAGGGTGTTAGGTGTTTTAGATATATAGTATACATCCTACACCCTGGTTTGCATTTTTTGTGGGTTCTACCTGCAATGAGCTGACTATGGCAATTGTACTTACAAGGTTGCCAAGCTCAAATAAATATTATACTAAAATGCAACTCTGTATTTGAAAATAAAACCATACAAGTCATTCTGTAGTGTTACACTGTGCTACTGAACAGTGTTCATTAAATGTTTCCTTGTATTTTTATGAGGCTGAAGTAAAATGATCCAGCATTTGGGTAAAAATATACAGCTGAGTAATCCAGCACCTGAGGCTAAGATAGCAAATACCTCCACTGCAACCATGTATTTGCCCTGTGTGCTCAGGTATGCAGGTATAAAGGACAGCCACACACTGACAAATACTAGCATGCTAAAGGTAATGAATTTAGCTTCATTAAATGTGTCAGGTAAATTTCTTACCATGAATGCAACCACAAAACAGACAATAGCTAAACCCCCTAGATATCCCAGCATGCAGCAGAAGAATGCTACGTTGTTCTCATTGCACTGAACTATTATTTTCCCATTTGCATATTTTGTATTGTACTCTACGAAAGGGGGACTGTATAACGACCAAATGACACATATAATAAACTGGCCAGTGGAACTGAAACAGACTACCAACTTGGGTAATGTTGGTCCCAGCAGGCTTTGCAGTTTACTATCAGGTCTTGCTGCTTTGAAAGCAATTGCCACAATTACTGTTTTTGCCAAAACTAAAGAGATACTAATGGAAAAAATTATGCCAAATATGGTTTGACGAAACAGACATGTTAATGCAGTTGGATTACCAATAAATATTAATGAGCATAGAAAACACAGCATGAGTCCCAAAAGAAGAAGGTAGCTGAGTTCTCTGTTGTTGGCCTTCACTATTGGTGTGTCTCTGTGCTTAATGTAAATTCCCAGCACTGAAGCATTCAGCAGAGTCATAAACAGAGAAATTACAGCAAGAGTTGTACCCAAGGGTTCCTCATACGTTAGGAACTCGATCACTTTGGGGATACAGACATCATGTTTTTCATTAGGCCAATGATCTTCTGGGCAGTTCCAGCAGTCCAAAGAATCTATTACAGACATTAAATAATTATTAGTGTGGTTTAAAATAAAAAAAAAACACATTCATTAAATTATTTAAGATAGCAGTGATGAGTTATGATTTTGTTGTATCTTTAAAGTTTGTAGAATTCATGACTTCCTCCACAAATATTTTAAAGATCACAGTTAGTTGATATATTCAGTTCTTTTTTCTAGATAGGATAAAAATACGTTTCATACTGAGCACATGCTGTGTGCAACTCATTTAAACAAGTGTTTACAGCATCGGGTACTACCAGAAAGACAAAGTTGTTTTGTTGTTAAATTTATATGCTTCAAACAAAATTGTTGTGACCAATTAGATGTAAAGTAAAAACCTGATTTCTCAAAGGTAGTTGGAAGCCATTCATGGCAAGTAAAAAGAATCAGTATGCAGAGCTGATTCCCACTTAAATCGCAAGAATTTACAATAGCCATATTTTGAAAAGCACTTCAGCATTTTTCAGACAAATTCTGGAAAAAAATCTAGATTAACAAATCCAACATCAGTTGAGCAACTCACTACAGATGATGATCAGCTCAGAATGTTATTTGTCCTGTTATCTTCATTCAGTCTGTAATCTGTATTTATGTCTGAAATGTGTAAATTGACCTGGAGAAGTAAATACAACTGATGTCGAGGACTGGCAGATGAACATTTTATTTATATCATTTGACATTTGTTTACCAGGATAGTCTGACTGGGTCAAAGAACCCACTTTCGGCAGAGACCCTAGAAGAAAAGCTCTACATATGGATTGTGATATAAACATTACAACACTGAGTATGGCTAAATACAAAATACAAGTGAATGCAGTGAAATACAAAGTACAGAGACAGATGAGTTAGCATTTTAACAAACATAGGGCAAACAACATAAATACAGATATTACAAAAAATGTATTTATTTATTTATTTTTGTTTAGCTGCGGTGGTGCAGCGGTAGCATTGTTGCCTCACAGCAAGAGGTTCTCCCGTTCGATTCTCGGCTGGAGCACCTTCTGTGTGGAGTCTGTATGTCCTCCCCATGGTTGAGTGGCTCAAAAGACATACGTAGAATGAGTGTGCCTTCATTGAAGGTTGGGCATCGAGCTGGCACCTTGGCACCCGTAAAACAATCTACTGCCAATCACTAGAGGACCGGAGTTCCGCTGTGGTGACTCCTAACTGAGAAAAGCCAAAAAAAGAAGAAGAAGAAGTGTTAGTTGAGTCGGAGGAGGTAAGATGGTTTGATGGAAGAGAGGCATTTACAGGGAGGAGGGAGTGGAAGAGAGAAATTAATATGGAGCAGAGCATGGACATAACCAAGAATTGTTTAGGTACTGTTTTAGGGAAGTTTTGAAGGGTATAAGATTAGAAATGCTTCTGTTAGATAGTGAGAGTGAGTTCCATGCTTTAGCAACAGAGTGAGAGTATAGGCTTTGCCCCGATATTTTAGAGGGTTTGGAAATAGTAAGAAGTTTCTTATCTTCAGACCTAAGGGTCCTGTTAGAGTTGTATGGTTTGATGATATTATTCAGAGTGGGGCAGGCTATGGGTTTGTAGAACATGTTGTGTACTGTTAAGAGTTGGATATAGAGGAGATGGCTGGGGAGTTCTAGCCAGTTTAGTATTCCTAGTGGGCTACAATGATGTGTGATATCTTTTCAGTTTGTGGCAAATTGGCCACTTAGTTGTAGCACTGTTCCATTTTAGATCTAATACAGATCTGTAAGTTAGTGAGAATAGAGGCACCATATATAAGAAAGGGTAGAAGGAAAGTTTTAGTAAGAGTGATCTTGGAGGTTGTGTTTAGGGACTGTTTGTTTTTGTAGAAGATGCCAAGTTTCTTATGAGCTTTCTTTATATTCTGTTGTACATGGAGATCAAACTTTAAGTGATCACCTATGATGACCCCTAGAACGTTTAGTTTGGTGGATTATTTTAATAGTGGTATTGTCAGCACGATATATTTTGACTTAATTTAAGTCAATAGTGCAGTTTTTTGGCTGGAAGGAAAGAAGTTTTGCTTTTTAGGGTTAAGGAATAGTTGACAGTTAGTGAGCTAGGATTCAAAGGCAAAAGGGTTTGTTGTGTGAGGTTGATGAGTTGGGGAAGTGTGAGACAAATGCAGGTAATTGTGGAATCATCTGCATATTGTATGAGTGTTCAACTGGAGGAAGCAGTGCATAGGCCATTTGTAAATATATTGAAGAGTAGAGGATAAAACCCTGTGGGACTCTGGTGGGGTTAAGTAGAAAAGGAGAGATAGCATTAGAACATTTTACTGCTTGTTTTCTATCATGTAGATAACTGTAGAACCATTGTAGGGTGGGAGGGGTAAGGCCTTAGTTAGATAGCCTGTCCAGGAGTATGGAATGTGAGATGGTGTCAAGTGTCTTAGAAAGGTCGAGAAATAGAGCAGATACAAAGTTACCTGCATCTCTGGCTCTGTTAACAGATTCTGTGAAGGACATCAGGGCAGTGGATATGCTATGACCTGGATGGAAACCATGTTGGGTATGTGTAAGAAGGTTGTGCTGCAATAAGTATTTCATTAGTTGTTGATGAATACATTTTTCTAGTATTTTGGATATGGGAGACAGTATGGCTATGGGTCAAAAGTTGATAAGGTCAGAGGTGTTTCCCCTTTGTGAATGGGAATGGTATGTGACATTTTCCAGATCTTTGGCACTATCGATTCACAAATAGATCTGTTGAGCAAGATGCTGATAGGGTATGCTATGGAGTCAGCAGCTAGGTTTAGGAATATAGGAGGGAGGTAGTCAGCAGAAGAAGAGCAGAGTTTAAGTTTCTGCAGTAGTCTTCTTACGGTGTTGTAGGTATTGGCTGTAATGAGAAGGTGGCTGAGTTGTTGGAAAGGGGTTTTGTGCTTTTAGGTTGTGAAAGGTCAGAGTCTGATGCCGAACCAGTGTTATAGGTAGTTGAGGGGGAAGATGAGGATGGGTTGGAGTTGGGGGCTTTAGAGATCAGATCGACTATGAATTTTACAACTCTAAAAAAACCCTTTTAGTCACCAAATGAAAAGCAATCTAAAGGACATCAGTGAACTACTATTAAATTTAAAGAAGTATATTCTAAGAATTAACTTCTGATGTCACTTGAATGTTCATCTACAGTAGTTTGCTATGTGAAAACTTAGCATAAAAGCAAACAAGTCCATTATGAATTTAAGCCTAAGATTGATAGAAAATACATGCAGTTGTGGATGAGAATGCAAAAATTCATTATTATTCCCCAAAAAAGAATTGTTTACTGAAGGACAAGGGAGAAAAATATATTTCATTACTTCTAGCAATTTGTGTTGTGTGACTTTGGATTTATTTTCTGTTGAGCTAATAATATTATGGTTGCTGTCTATATTTAATTGTATTTCTATAATAACTTCCATGTGTTTTTTTTATTTCCTTCTAGATATGTGTTTAAATCCATACAGTGTTTCTGTCTGTGTACTGTATCTTCAAATCTGCCTGGAGCAATGCCTGCCACAGATTTTGTACTGCATTTGTGTGGTGAGATCTATAATTTGACTTTGAGGTTAAAGTGACTATTTTCTTTTTGTCATGGAAACTGTTTTTACTTCATTATATTCACTTATAATCTCTTTTGATACTGTTTTATATCCAGTAGGTGAGGGGTTTGCTTTCACTTTCATCAGGTTGGTTTGCATCTCTCTGGTTTGCTTTCACTATTCCTGAAAAGGTAATCTAGTTAATTTTGAGTTCTTTTTAAAACGTGAAGACATGAAATAACAGTCAACATCCAGTTGCTGGGATTTATTTTATAGGCATCTTTAATACTAGACACATATGTCTAAAGTGCAACAATGATTCTTTATAATATACTTGTATTAGTGTTATTAAGGATAATAACTTGATAACTGATTCAAAACATCTCGTAATAACATTTTTAGAAAAGGTTTCTGCTTTGTTAGACTGTTCTCTGTGGAACAATACAAGTATGCATGAGTGCAGTGGTATACTACCTATCATTTAACTTACAGTGGTTAATGAGATATTAAAAGCAATAAATGCAACAACAGGGCATCATAATATAAATGGATATTTTTCTTTCAAACATCTATATACCTCTGGTTCCTGGTATTCATTGATTTTTGAGACAGCTATGCAGTCAGGATATGCCCCTCATATATAGAGAACAGATGTTTTTGTTCTAGTACAAAACGGTGGCATTAATAACTTTGTGGATAATTTTAGACCAATTAGCTTGACTTGCATAACTGAGTTATGTTTTGAAAGGGTATTTTACAGATTAATGAAAGATGAATTAAGACCAGACTGGCAATTTTTCAGCATGGGTTTTGTGAAACAAGATCATGTATGACTAATTTGATATTTTTTATCAGAATGTTTTGAGAAGCCATTGATATGTGTCTGTCAGTGGTTGCTGTCTATCTGGACCTTTCAAAGGTATTTGGATCTATATCCCATAGTGCAATTATAAGTACACCGAACAAAACAAATGTTGATAGGTATAAAATAAAGTGGATTAATAACTGGTTGATAGAATGGTATTTTAGAGCCAGAATTGGAGATGATGTCACTAAGGATTCACCCTTCACTACTGGAGTACCATACGGGTCAATGTCATGTCCAATTATTTTTCAATTTATGTCTGATTTCCATGTAATGAAGGGAGTATGGGTCAGCACGTTTGCCAATAATTTTAAATTTGGATCTATTTTGAAATCAGTTAAAGATCAAACAAGAATTTAGAGGCCCCCGGACAATCTATATTTATGTTCTCGAAGTAACTATTTGGAATTTAATGTCAGGCTATTCTTTTTGGAAATAATAATTTTAATTAATATTATGCATTAAAAAATGTAATTCTCAGAGGAGAATGCAAGACAATACACTTAGTTGCTATTGTAGATTGAACATACTGTTACTAGGAAATGTTATTCTTCTTAAGAGGATATCTCATATTGTATTTCCAGCAGGGAGAAAAGAGTTCTCCCTTCACTCTACAAGGTATTAGTTAGGGGTTGACATAATCGTTAAAATATTTACATGAAAGACGTGAAGTACAGGGCTTGAGTCTCACCTTGAGGAAGTTGACTAGAAAATAACATGCAAAGGCCTCTAGTCTAGTACTTGCCTATAAACCATAATGAATATTGTGCCTCAAATTGGATGTATAATAGAGATCAGT